>NC_041024.1:15021776-15313620 GCF_900634625.1 Parambassis ranga | reverse complement strand
AGTCCAGTTTGTGTCATGTGGACACCCAGGTATTGTAGCTGTCCACAATGTCCACGTTGGTACCCTTGATGCTGACCGGGTTAGGGAGTGTCTGGTGCTTCCTGAAGTCCACCACCAGCTCTCTTGTCTTTGTGACATTCAGCTGCAGGTGGTTCTGTCCGCACCACTCCACAAAGCTGTCCACCACACTCATATACTCCGCCTCCCGACCTCTGCTGGTACAGCCCACAATGGCAGAGTCATCCGAGAACTTCTGCAGGTGGCAGGACTGTGAGCAGTGTCTGAAGTCCGATGTATAAGTGTGAATGGAGACAGTACCGTGCCCTGGGGTGCCCCCGTGCTGCTCACTATCGTGTCCGAGACGGTGTTTCCTCAGCCTCACAAATTGTGGTCGACCTGTAAGATAGTTAGTGATCCAGGTGACCAGTGGGGTCTACCTGCATGTCCAGGAGCTTCCTATTCAAAAGGGCAGGCTGCACGTGTTAAACGCACTGGAAAAATCAAAGAACATGATTCTAACAGTGTTACCTGCCTCCTCCAAGTAGGTGTGTGCTCTGTGCAGCAGGTAGATGATGGCGTCCTCCACTCCAATACGGGGCTGGTAAGCAAACTGCAGGGGGTCCAGCGATGGTTCCACAACAGCACGCAGGTGTTTCAGGACCAGCCTCTCCAGAGACTTCATCACATGTGAAGTCAGAGCAACTGGTCTGTAGTCGCTGTGTGTGCTTGGATGTTTGGTCTTGGGCACAGGAACAAGGCATGTTGTCTTCCACAGGGCAGGGACAGTCATCAGGCTCAGACTCAGGGAGAAGATGTGCTGGAAGACCTCACACAGCTGTGTGGCGCAGTCCCTGAGTACTCTGGGGCTGAGTCCGTCCGGTCCTGCAGCTTTTCCCGGTCGTAGTCAACTGAACTCCCTCCTCACATCCTCTGTGGTGAGTGGACACAGAAGAGCAGAGAGAGATCTGATGGGGGAGGGTGGGGGTTGTTAATGGAAGGTGGGGTAAGGGGGCAGGGTGATGTTATTGATGGGGAGGTGAAACTGGTTAGTATGGTTAGGGGGAGGGGAGGAGGAGGGACATTGTTGTTATCGACAGGTGTTAATGGAGCATCACAGGGGGGGGGGGGAGGGTGGTCAGGGAGTGGACTATCAAACCTGTTGAAGAACAGGTTCAGCTGGTTGGCCTCCTGCAGATCTCCATCCATCAGCTGGTCGGAGATCCTATTGTGGCCGGTGATGGTTCGCATGCCACTCCATACCTCCCTCAAGTTGTTCCGGGCAAGTTGGCTCTCCAGCTTCCTCCTGTAGCTCTCCTTGCCCTCTCCAATCTTCTCCCTCACCTCTGCCTGGGCCCTCCTCATCTCCTCTCTGTCTCCACTCAAGAAGGCTGTCTTCTTTCTGTTGAGTGATGCCTTGATGTCCTTTGTCACCCATGGTTTATTGTTTGGAAAGCAGTGTATTGACCTGGTGGGGATTAGAGAATCTGTACAAAAATTAACATATTCTGTGATACAGTCTGTGAGTGTGTCTACATCCTCACCGTGGGTGTCACAGAACACATCCTAGTCCACCTCAAACCCCAGTATATACCTGCAGGGTCTCCAGGGCTTCCGGTGTCCACCTCCGTACAGTTTTGGTGGTCACCGGCTGCCGCTGTACTGCTGGTATATACTGGGGTTTGAGGTGGACTAGGCTATGGTCTGATCTGCCCAAGGGAGAGCTATGGAGCTGTATGCCTCTTTAACATTAGCATACAGTAAATCTAGAGTTTTTTTTCTCTTGTTTTGCAGTCCACAAACTGCTTGAAAGTGGGCAGAGTTGATTTCAGATTAACATGGTTAAAATCGCCAGAAATCGCTATGAAGGCATTAGGGTGCTGGGTCTGAAGCCTCGCGGTCACAGAGCTGATGACGTCAGTAGCCCGCGACGCCTCAGCCGAGGGAGCAATGTAAACAACGAGTACAATGGCGTGAGAGAACTCTCTGGGCAAATAATACGGATAGACTCACCGCTAGCAGTTCAATGTCCGGGCTGCACACACGCTCCTTTACCGTAACGTGTCCCGGGCTGCACCACCGGTTTTCACGTAGAGCGCCAGTCCCCCTCCTTTCTCCTGCCCTCTCGGTGCAGTTCCTGTCCGCCCGAACCAACTGAAAGCCGGCTAAACTCACGGTAGAGTCCGGTATGTTTGCGTGCAGCCACGTCTCTGTAAAGCACATTACAGGCGCCTCACGAAACACACACTCGCTCTTTGTGAGAGATGTTAACTCTTCCATCTTATTACCCAGTGATCTAACATTACCCATGACGATAGAAGGAAGATACGGCTTGTATCTTCTTTTCCTCAGCTGTCTTCTTTTGCCCCCTCTGCTTCCACGTTGTTTCCTTCTTAGTTCTTTGGGGATTTCGTGTCGCTGGCCATACATCCCGCTGTGCTGGAGACTCATCAGCTGATCCCTGGTGTAAACAATGGAGCCCTGGCGTGTTTCCGTCACGGCCGAGACGCGGCATGATAAAAGTGCTCCAAAAGCGATGAAGACCACGAAGAAAGTCCGAAAAAGACGCATTATTGAAGTGCCTGACCGCTTATACTTCGATTTGGTATGAGTAGAGTGTTTAGAGTAGAAATAAATTACGAAAAAAACTTAATACACCCGCGGTGCGCTGGCTGGCTGCTACCGCGAGGCCGCGCCGGAAGCTAACGAAAGAGTCCTGTAATGATTTTATTTTTATTTTAGATACTGTATTAATCCCAGAGGGAAATTCGTTATGGCTGCTGCACAAGCAGTGTCATACAATGACTAGCAAGGCGCGCCACAGGCTAGGGTGAAGTGTCTTGCCCAAGAACACACAACAGTGACTAGGGAGGAGTTGGGATCGAATCACCAACCTTCCGGTTATTGGACAACCCTGCTATCCCACTGCGCCACTGTTGCCCCACTGTTGATCTCTGTCAGGGGATTATTCTGCCCCTTTTGTGACAGGATCTGTGTCTGAATCAGCCGATTCAGACTTCTGTGCCCTCAGATCAGTTTGGACGTCCTGTAGAGAGCGTTGAGGCTCCTCTGCGCCTGCGCACTGGCTCCAGTGATACCAGGTGTCCCCCTTTCCTCTCAGCCGAACCGCGTGAGAGGTGCGTTCCGTCACTTGGTAGGGACCGGTCCACCTTGGTTCCGACCACTTTCGTTTGATGACCCTCAGAAGCACCCAGTCAGCCTCAGGCGGAACCCCGCTGGCAGCTGCTGGATGTCGGTCCTGTACCTGCTTGGAAAAGTTGGTCACCAAACCCTGCAGTTCGTGGAAATAAGCTTTAGAAGTTAACATCTGATCATCATGTTGCATCAAAGGAAGTTTAGAATGTGGTCCTGGAAAAGCTCTTCCTGTCTGCAATTCATGTGGTGTCAGTCCTGTAGAATGATTTACTGAACTTCTGATAGACATTAGGGCTAAAGGTAATGCATCCAGCCAATTCATGTTTGTCTGTGCACAGATTTTGGCCAATTTGTGTTTGATGGATTGATTCATTCTCTCAACTTTGCCTTGAGACTGTGGGTGGTAAACTGTACCAAAGGCATGTTTAAGTCCCAGCATTGCCTCCACCTGCTGGAGGTCTTTATTTTTGAAGTGTGTGCCATTGTCAGATCTGATTTTCTCAGGAAAACCATGTCTGGGAATGTAGGTGTTAATCAGAAACTTAATGACTGTTTTACTGTCCTCTCTTTTTGCAGGACAGGCTTCTGGCCATCCTGAGTATGCATCAACACACATCAAAATGTATCTGTATCCTCTCACAGAGTCAACCATGTCAGTGTAGTCAATGATTATTTCTCTACCTGTCTTGGTCTCTAGAGGATATTTTCCAATTTCCGGTTTGATAGTCGGTCTGGGGTTGTATCTACGACATTGGTCACATGTTCTGATCAAATACTGAGCCATGTCTTTCATGTAGGGGTGCCACCAGTGCTCAAGATTTTTCATCATCTGTGCCACTCCCACATGGCCTACCCCATGCGCTTCCTCCATGGCAGTCTGTCTCAGTCCAGGTGGCAGTATGGGGCGTCCGTCAGGCCCTCTCCATACTCCTCCTGTGTCAGTCGCCCCTCTAGCTTTCCACAGTGTTTTTTCCTGTGGAGAGGCTTTGTTTTGCAATTGCATCAAATCAGTCCAATCAACAGGGGGAGGCAAGTCTGTTTCTGAACACATAAAAATCATTCGCTCAACATAGCCTGCTGCCTGTTTTGCTGCCTGATCTGCTGCATTGTTTCCTCTTGTGACCCTGTCAGTTCCTGCTCCATGACCTTTGCACTTAATCACAGCCACTTTGCTAGGCAACAACAGAGCTTCAGCAAGCTCTCTCATTTCAGCCTCATGCCGTATAGGTTTGTTAGTTGCAGTGAGAAAACCTGCTCTCAGCCATTGCCCTAATTCCACATGCACTGCTCCTGCCGCATATGCTGAGTCAGTAAAAACATTGATGTCCTGTCCTTGACCTATCTTTAGTGCCTCAATCACTGCCCTCACCTCGGCTCTCTGCGCTGACTGCTGTCCCTCTAATCTTTCTGCTTTCAGTGTTCCCATTTCTTCCCGTGTCTTCAACAACTGCGTATTCTGCTCTGAGTCCTTCTGTGTCATGTCTAAAACAGCACCCATCTGTGAACAGATTTCTGGCCTCTGAAAGAGGTGTGGCTTGTAAATCGACTCTGACCTTTTCTTCCCTAATCACCCTCTCTGTGCATGTGTGTGGCTCTCCTGTTCCTATCTGGTCTGCCATGTTGATGCCCTCATGTGTGAAGGTGATGTTTGGTGCTTCTAAAATCTTGCTCAACCTCCTCTGTCTCAATGAGGTGAGTGTGAATGTCTCTGAGTTCACGTATGCCACTACACTATGTGTTGTCAGTACATACAGCTGGTGTCCCATGACCATGTGTGCGGTTTTTTGAATTAGCTTAGCTATTCCTGCTGCGTGTTGTGTGCACTGAGGGTGTCTTTTCTCCATGTTGTCCAGGGGGACACTGATGTACATCAGTATTAGTCTCTCTCCCCCTTTTCTCTGGAACAGGATGCCATTGATGCAGGCATCCGTTCCAGAGACATCCAAATAGAAAGGTAAAGTGTAGTCAGGGGTGGCTAGTTCTGCTGCAGTGGCCAAAGATTGTTTAAGAGTAATGAATGCTTGTTCCGCGGCCTGCGTCCAATTTAGGCGAGCTGACACATTACGCATGCCATGTTCTTTGACAAGGTCTCTGAGAGGTTGTGTGAGGCCAGTGTAGTTAGCAACAAAGTTTCTACTGTAGCCAGTCAGACCGAGAAATGAGAGCATGTCCTTCACTTTATCAGGACGCGGATGATGCAAAATGGTAGATTTGTGTGAAGGCGATATGCTGACTCCCTTTTGTGAAACAATGCGTCCTAAGAAAGCAACTTGTTTCCTGACTAATTGGAGTTTAGATTTGCTGACCTTAAAACCAGCTGTGGCCAGATGTTGCAAAACAGCCTGCGTGGCATCCAGGCAGAATGCTGCCGTTGGAGCTGCGATAAGAAGGTCATCAACGTACTGAATGAGTGTAGTGTTTTCTGGGAGGGTGCAGTGACTGAGTATCTGTTTCAAAACCTGATTAAAAGTACCGGGGGAGAGCGCAAAACCTTGAGGTAGCCTGGTGTAGCGATACTGCGTTCCCTGATATGTGAATGAGAAATGTCTCTGCATTCAGGTGCCAGAGGGAGACAAAAGAAAGCATTAGCTAAATCTATGCAGGTGAACCAGCTCTGTGAAGGATCCAGTTGGGCCAATGCCACGTATGGATTCGGAACTGGTACCGTGGGGGTTGACAGTGCAGCGTTAATGTCCCTCAGATCATGTGCCATGCGATATTTATCTGTCCCTTTCTTTTCTACAGGTAGGATGGGAGTGTTCCAATCTGAGTGAGAGAGTTCCAGCACACCATTTTCAAAGAGTCCATGAATGGTATCTGCAATGCCAGCTCCGGCTGCTGGCTTGTGTGGATACTGTGGTATCCATAAAGGGCCTGGTGTGTTAATCTGAAACGTCACAGGTTCACAGTCCACCAGACCCACATCAGTGGGACCGTCTGCCCATAAACGTGGTGGCAAGCTGTCAATCACAGCCTGTGCCAGAGGATGATCAGTTTTCTCTACCATGATGTCTAGCAAGCAGTTCATGTGCCAGAGTGACAGTGTTCATAATTGAAACAGTTATTTTGTATGCTTTAGCAGATGGAGAATACATGATTTGAGGTAAAGGTGTGGGTTGCCAGTCTGATTGCCCCATGGCACGTTTAACCATGCCACCTAGTTCTTTGGCCTGGTGGTTTGGATGTACAGCTAATGAGACGTGGGGATGCCCTTCGTCACTCATCATGTACCAAGACATTTGTTCTGGAGTGAGGTCCACACCGGCTGCCACGCCCTCAGGTGCCACAAAAATGTCTCGGACTGTAATAGACCAGTCCTGTCCCTCTAGGGAGTGCGCAAACTTCTCATGGTACCAATCAGTTTGCTGCCTGTCATAAAACAGAGTCACATGAGGGGGGTCAGGGGAGAAACATATGGTTCGACCTGGGCTATCCAGGGCTTCCACTGCAGGTAGGCAGAGAGGATTCCTGGGTTCTGGGGAGTTTCAGGATGTAACATGCCCCAGTAGATGTCAGCACATGGGTCAGTCACAGGTCTCATCAGATATTGTCCGCCTGTGTCTGCAACATTACAGTGGAACATGGTGCCGTCCGGCAGTGTCACTGTCAGCCCGTCTGGGCCGCACAAAATAGATGCTCCAAACTTAATCAGCAAGTCTCTCCCCAGTATATTCAGAGGCAGAAGAGGTGAGTGTACAAAACAGTGTGAAACAGTCTGATGTCCCAGCTGAGCAGTCATGGGAGTGGTTATAGG
This sequence comes from Parambassis ranga, assembly GCF_900634625.1. Taxonomy (NCBI): domain Eukaryota; kingdom Metazoa; phylum Chordata; class Actinopteri; family Ambassidae; genus Parambassis; species Parambassis ranga. The sequence goes on along the minus strand of NC_041024.1, from coordinate 15,306,713 downwards.
CAGAGTCTGTTTATCCCCAGAGAAGCCCATCACAGTGATAGAGTTGCTGGACAGTTCCATAGAAGATGAGTGAAACAATGTAGAACAGGTGGCGCCAGTATCCACCAGAAAAGGCAGTGTCTCATCCTCTACTTGCATAGATAACATCGGATCTGCCGTAACGATGTAATCTGAGCTGCTCTGTGGGGCGTGGCATTGTTGTGAGAAGTCAAAATCCCACTGTTCCCAGCCGGAAACAGGAAACTGTCCAGTGAATGGAGGTCCTGGGGGGCGGGAGGAAGCCCTCCGTGGACCAGACGCTGCACGTCCTCGGGCATACGGTCCCTGTCTGTGTGGACAGTCTTTGGCCCAGTGTCCCAACTCCTCACAGTAATAGCAGCGGTCACGACCTGGGTCTCCCCTCGGCTGTCCCCTAAGTGTTCCACCCCTTCCGCTCCTGCCTTTCCATCTGCCCCTCCCTGATCCGTACCCCCTGTAGGACCCCGTAGGCTGCTGATAATCAGGAGAATAAGGTGGTGGAGGCACCCAAGGTGTGCCAGGAGGTGCGTCAGAGCTTTCAGTGACAACCATGACTTTATTATTTTTATCTTTCGTTTTTGTCATTGGCCTTCTGTCTGGCCTCAGTCAATTGCAGTTTCAATAATTGTGCTTGCAAATCCTGGACATCCTTACTGTCAGCTTGTGCTGCCTCTTGGGCACCCATTTGGGGTCTTGGGGTCCCATTTCAAAGTGGGAACGGCGGCTCCAGCAGGCAGAGGATATTTATTTCTTAGTGCTCTGCCTATTTCAGTGCTGACCTGAGTGAAAGGTGTGTCATCTCTCTGTCTAGTAGTGGCGGCGTCCTCCTCTATGTCCCTCACTTCTGAAGCTGTAAGACACCTAGAAATAACGGCCCGAAAATCACCTAGAGCGAGTCTGTGGCCTGCTGTCAGACTGTCAAGTTGACTCAGCCACATTGCTCCACCTTCGGCCACTGGAGGTAATTTATCCACTAGTGCCTGTACATCACCTAGTGGGAATGACGATATTTGATCTGGTGTTCAGTTTGAATCAGTGGTAACTGATGGTTGAGTGTCTGTGTATTATCATGTCCTTGAGATCTAGTTGTCATGCGGTGTGTTCTGCTTCTGTGTGCTAAGTGTTCAGCTTCATGTGTTTTCAACCACTCCTCAGTAGCCTTGGCCTGTCTCTGTAATAAATCAAACATGTCTCCCTGCTCCGCGGACCAAACACCCTCGACCTGCATCTGAACTCCAGCTGTCCTCCCTTCCTGTGATCCGTCTTTCCACACGCCTCCCACCTGAAGTGTAGCGTCTCCAAATTGGGGGTTAGCGTGTGCATATGTGTGTGGTGTTAAGTCCTGAGCTATAGCAGCCCGCAACTCCTTTAATTCTTCCTGCAACTGTTGCACCTTGTCTATTTCTCCCTGCTTTGTGTTCACAATGTCTGGTGTCTGTATTCTGTGTGACAGCGGGGCTTCAGCTGCAACACATAGTGCTCTGTCGCAGCTCGGTTCTCTCTCCTTTCGCAGCTGGAAAGGTGAGAGGTCAGGGACCTCTGGAGGCCCTTCACGGGTGCTAACTCCCGAGGGTAAAGCAGACACACTACTCACTTGGGACGTGTGAGAGCTGTCATCAGACCACGCCTCAGGGGAATCAGGCGTGTCTGTTATGGCCAGTGTGCCTTGAGTTATTTGTAAAACTGGATATAATCCAGCAGATGAATGAGAGGATGGTGGTGCAGTAGGAGGGGGTGGTGTATACGGTGGGGGATCCTTATGTTTTTCTGCTTTGTCATCCTGTGTTTTGGGCTTCTCAGTCATGAGGTGAGTTACACCCTGACCTATCAAAGCCCATCGCGCCCACTGAGCTCTCTTTTCCTCTGCTTTTTCCTGCTCCCTCTTAAATCTCCCTTTCTTAGACCAACCACACTGCTCTGCACTCTTCCTGGCCTTCTCCCTCTCTGCCTTCGCTTCACCCTCCTTTCTCCAAAACTCCTTCTGTAAACAACCTCTATCTTTCATGCCACGGCCTATTTCTCCCAACAAATTAATGACTGCCTCCCTCATCTGAGTCATCTCTTCTGATGCGGTTTTAGAGTCAAAAGCCTGATGCAGCGCTTTCTCTAAAATAATCAGTTGAGCTTCTACTGTTTTTAGTGGGCTGTTCGGACCCCACCCATCATCAACAGTGTCTCTGTTAAAATCTCCGTCCATGTCGTCAGTCATCAAAGTCTCAGTCATGTGATTACGTGAAAATTAAAAACTAAAGCTTAATAAGTTTGTGTTATTTGCAAAACTGTGCTCAGAAGAATTAACAAAACTATGTTGTTAGAAAAGTTCACAAAACTATGTTCACATCAGAAATATATACAAAAGTATGTGCACAACAAAAACACTAATCCAGTTCGTGAGTGAACCTACTTCAACAGGCCACTGCTTTATGTTTACACCAATTAAGGTTTCCAGCAGTGCTGCTGCTTCAGTTCACCTCGTCTCTGGCATTCATACACATTCCACACTCATGCTTTACCCATTTATACTGCGCGCTCTGTGTGTGTGTCAGTACTGTATCTTCACTTCTCTTTGTTTCTCTTTAGGGGTGCTTCATGAACTCACAGGACTTATTCTCTGGTCTTGCCGTCCAGTGTAAGAACGGCTCACAGTTATTTCATTATTTATTCTCTACTCTCTGGTCTTGTCGTCTTTATCTCAGACGACTCACAGTTATGAGTCTCAGTATTCCTTTCTTTTCTAGATTCTGGCCGTCTGAGAAATATGGCACGCTGTGTCCCTGGTACTCAGTCCAATGGATTCGAGACTAGCCTCTGTCCGTGACACCAGAATCTTATATATCTGTAATTTGGAAGCCTGTAGACTTACTACAACTCCCGCCTAACTAGTGCGGTCATTGTTTCAGTTTCCAGTCAGTCCAACATTCATACCATGTGTTTTTGCCTGGTCTTGTTCCTTTTTCTCTCTTTTCTGTAGTGATTTAGGGTTCCTCAAGCCCCGGGCCTCAAACCCAGCTTTTCCGGCCTCTCGTCAGAGCACCGGTGGAGTCGCCACACTCAGGATTTTCTGCTACCCCTTTTTCTCTTAAATTCTCTTAATCCTCTGCAGGCATCATTTACTTATCTCTTAAACAGCTGTAGTCATTACTCATTCACCGTAGTCATAATTCATTCACTTACGGTTATTGTTAATTCACTGTAGTCATAATTCATTCACTTACAGTTATTCTCTTAAATTCATTCAGTCAATGTTCTTTTCACTTTTACAGACAGATTACTACTAAGACTCGGGACATGTTACATTTTAGAGTAGTCAATGCAGATATAAAAGGTCTGCTTACCTTATTGTTGCCATGGCACGTGTCCTCTGTCTGTTCGTAATCGGCCCCTGTGTTCAATTGACGGATCTGAGGATGATTTTTGTCTTTGATCCCGGACTGAGCCCCGAAATTGTTGTGACCTGATCTTGTCACCCCGGATTCCCAGACTCCGTCCCCGATGCACAGAACATTGAATGAAAACCAGTACTGATCAGTTTCAGTTTCGCCTTTATAAAGGGAGAATGCACAGCTCAATACAGACCCCTCGATCTGCTCCAGCAGCTGACCATTTGCATTCTGTCTGTCCCATGCATTAGGCTCGTTTTATTAATCTGACAACAAGGTGTGGTTACATTTACATAGATAGGCATAAAAGGTAATGTTTTTCAGTGAAACATGCATATTCAATAATCACAAGGTGGAGGGCGTATACGAAACTTAAAAGACATTGAAGTTCTCCCACTCACATCTTTGATGTGAGTGTGTGTGTGTATTCTCACAGGTCCTCCTGCTACGACCTTGAGTATATCTTATCTCTTTGGCAAGCTTGTGTTTTCATCTTTGGGTCAACTAAGGGGTTTGCAGTTCGAATTTCTAAACTAACCATTAAACATCAGAATACTTTATGGCCTCAGTCAGAGGTCTCGATCTATGAGCAACCATACACATTTACCATATGTGCAAACAAACATATATTTTGACCATATATTTCCACACCTACCAACTTGGATGATATTTTATATATATGTGAAGCGTATTGTTTTAACTTAAACGTATTTTATTTAAATATTTAAGCTCAAAACATATTAAATAATAAACAGGCACAGCTAAGGACTTCTCAGTGGCATAACTCGGCGGTCTATGCTAACAGCCAGAAAACAAGCGAAGGAGACCACGGCCATGCGGCACCTGGCGGCAATAAAGCTCACTTCCGGAAACGTTTTTCACTTCCGCACTGGGGACACCGCTGCACCAGAGCTACATGCTTGTTGCTTGGCTTTGGTAATTAGTTTGATTGCCGTTATTGTTCTTCACCCTCTTTCTTCCTTTTTTATTCTTCAGTACGTTTTTTGGCACAGCGTATCGTCAGCATACAGACCGATTTCAGCCATTCAACTATCAAATGTTCACCTCACAGTTCACCTCAAGGACATTCCAGGTCAACAAGTTTTTTAAACAAAATTATAGTTTTTCAAACATTAAGCAATTTCGGTGTCATTTTTAACATAGGAGTCTATGAGAGGGCCCTTCAATGAGGGTCATCTGTCAAATGTATCTCTGTAATTTCAAGCTACAGACTCCATTTTAGTCTTAATACACTCATCAGATGCTGCTCTATCAAACTTGTATTCAGAGTTTTCTAATTTCGAATCGTTTCCGCATGCCAGTCTGTCAAAGTTGGAGTGGTTTTTGAGGTCTCCTCTGCTGTTACCATGGTGACAGCTGACACACAGAGGCATACAAAGCTCTGAATTTCTCTGATTCTCCAGCAATTCAGAGCAATCCTTCACATCAGCATTCAAAGCAATGCTTCAGCTGCAGCAATCAAACCTTTTTCCTAGTTATAATAAGGGTTGTTGCCAGGGTTTTTAGGGTTCTTATATGGTGGATGAAAGTCATCATCAAGAGGGGCCACATTAATTTCAAGGCAGCAGTGTTGGCATAGTTTTGCAGTTTCTATTAGATTATATGCATTTGGTTTGTTTAGGTGTTGTTAGGTGAATGTTACACATCTGGCTCAGGGGTCCTCTAAATTTCAAAATACCTGCAAACATAGAAAGAAAGTCTGTAAAATGATTGGAAAGACGTCCTCATGTTCCTGTGGAGTTTGCTCAAAAGCCCAGATGCCTGAGGGAATTAACTGGTTGGCTTTATACAGGACCTGTAATGTTAGGTGCCTATCATTACAGACTCGAGTCACGCAAGCATGGCGAGCACCCACCAGCAGAAACATGAATCGGCGCCCCTGCACCACAACACTCTGTTACAGTATAAAAATATTTCAATCATGAGAGACTCTGTGAACTGAATGAGAACAGATTTATTAATACAATAATTGTGAATGTGCATTGGCAGGCCAGGGCATTTAGATACGTATTTGGAAAACTACAAAAATTGCTTCCCTATTTATAAAAAAAAACATGAAGCCTTCAGTCTTTAAATCTCCCTCATTAATATTCAGTGAACAGAGGCTTGATGCCCTCTTGTGGTAAAAAGGTAAAAATCACTACAACTCTGTCAGTCACCAAGCCCTCTGCATATGTGCTGTGTGTGTGTATTAGTGTGTGCAGACAGTGAACTAGAGAGAGGTTTGTGGTCAGTAGCATGGGAGCCACATAGGGAAGAATGCTTTCCTTGGTCCTTGTGTCATATGCAGAAGGTCTGTGATGGCACAGTCATTGTGGGGTGTATATGGACAGGGGAGGAGTACAGGAGCCTGACGGATGCAGGTCAAACCATGTGCAACTCAACACCATCAAGACTAAAGAGATGGTGGTCGACTTCTGGAGGTCCATACCCCCACCTGCGGCCTGTGTCCATCGAGGGTGTATGTGTGGAGGTGGCTTGTATCATCCATAGTGAAACACCTTATATTATTTTTTTTTCAAGCATACATTTGATCATTTTTGCACCTGTAAAGCTGTAACCAGGACTACTTGTAAATACTGTTATGAACTTTAACTTTTGTATTAAGAATATAATAAACAGTAAAAAGAAAAAGAGATGGTAAAAAAGCTCAAATATAGAATACAAGTACACACTTGTATTCATAATGCAATTATTGGTGATGAATTAAATGTAATTAAAGGACATTTCCAGGCGAGTCCTTTCATTCAAGCAAATCCCACAGAAGCAATACATTTTGTAATATTCCTCCTTGTGACGCACTAATAGATCTGTTAATATGGCAAACTTCTGCTGCTACATGTGGCCAGCACCAATACAATAAAAAACATATAATAACTATATGTATAATAATAATAACTCTCAGGTCTTCCAGTCTCAGACAGGTCCTCTGACAAGTCCTGCTGGACAGAAGAAAGAGGTCTCATGCCATCCCAATCATCCTCATCCTCAGAGTGTTCAGAGGACTTGGTCAAAGTGCCATAGCCAGAATCCTCCTCCTCGTCCTCCTCGCACTCCACCCAGCCATTGTCGCTGTCATCCTTCTCCTCCTCCCAGTCGTCATTGTCCTCCTCCTCCTCCCACGTCACCCACTCCTCCCAGTTGTTGTCCTCCTCCTCCTCCTCCTCCTCCTCCTCCTCCACCTCCGCCTCCTCTTCCTCCTCCACCTCCGCCTCCTCTTCCTCCTTCTTTACCTCCTCCACTTCCACCTCCGCCTCCTCCTCCTCCTCCCACGTCACCCACTCCTCCCAGTTGTTGTCCTCCTCCTCCTCTTCCTCCTCCTCCTCCTCCTCCCCCACCTCCTCCTCCTCCACCTCCGCCTCCTTCCTCCTTCTTTACCTCCTCCACTTCCACCTCCGCCTCCTCCTCCTCCTCCTCCTCCTCGTCCACTTCCACCTCCGCCTCCGCCTCCTCCTCCTCCTCCTCCTCCTCCTCCTCGTCCTCAATAATCCAGATGACCTCAGGGAGGTCTCCTGGGGGACACTCGATGACCACGCCAATGTCCTCTGAGGAGAAAGAAAAACACACGAAAAAGTTCAAAATAAGAAGGAGCTGGTGTTGACGAGATGAGAACATGAGAATGACTCCATGAGATTGGACAGGAACACAGCTGACTATAGATGAAAGACTGCAGCAGGCTTTTGTTTCAGATGTTTGACATGAGGAACATATGTATTAAATATTGCACTACTTTTTACCTAAACTCTTTTACCACACAAAATACCTACAGATGTGCTACAACGCATAAAATAAAATATTGACTGTGCTGGTTGTTATTTAAGCCACAGAGCATCTGAACCAAAGCAGAGTAACAGTGATAACAGCAGAACACACATATTTATGTATATGTCTCAATAAACCATCTTATTAGTGGCAACATGTAAAATGTAAACATCTAATTAAACATACCAACGTCACACATAACATCAACATCTGTCCTGATGGAGTCCTGAGGAAGATCCAACTTCAGTTGCTTAGCAGCTGGCTCCTCAGTGGAACAAAGTAAGCTCCCAAAGCCACGCTTGACCTGAGGAACACCAGGCCCGACCAAGTGTCTGAATCTGTCATACCGCTCTGGAACACTAGGGGAGTGAGCAGTGGGGACGTCATTTGGACTCTCAGGTCTTCCAGTCTCAGACAGGTCCTCTGACAAGTCCTGCTGGACAGAAGAAAGAGGTCTCATGCCATCCCAATCATCCTCATCCTCAGAGTGTTCAGAGGACTCGGTCAAAGTGCCATAGCCAGAATCCTCCTCCTCGTCCTCCTCGCACTCCACCCAGCCATTGTCGCTGTCATCCTTCTCCTCCTCCCAGTCGTCATTGTCCTCCTCCTCCTCCCACGTCACCCACTCCTCCCAGTTGTTGTCCTCCTCCTCCTCCTCCTCCGCAGTCAGGCCCCTAGCCCCATTGCGTTACAAACATTAACCACATTTGCTTCATCACCATCACTCCCACATCATTCATTTCATTAGTTCTTTTATTTCTTAATTTTTTATTTCGTCTTGACCTTTATATGTAGGCTACTCTGTATTTAATCTCATTTTGACCTACTCTGTAGATCAGGCATTAAATATATTCCTTTAGACCAAGTTGTTGCTCTGCATATTCTTTTGAACTATGAGAGCCTTTGATGTGGGAAGGATTCAATTAATCATTAATTTAATATTGATTAATTAATTTAAAATATTATGGTCACAGACTGTATTCTGGGTGGTGCCCTTTGAATTGAGTGCAAACTTATATACACTCTCAGGTCTTCCAGTCTCAGACAGGTCCTCTGACAAGTCCTGCTGGACAGAAGAAAGAGGTCTCATGCCATCCCAATCATCCTCATCCTCAGAGTGTTCAGAGGACTCGGTCAAAGTGCCATAGCCAGAATCCTCCTCCTCGTCCTCCTCGCACTCCACCCAGCCATTGTCGCTGTCATCCTTCTCCTCCTCCCAGTCGTCATTGTCCTCCTCCTCCTCCCACGTCACCCACTCCTCCCAGTTGTTGTCCTCCTCCTCCTCCTCCTCCTCCTCCTCTTCCTCCTCCTCCTCCTCCACCTCCGCCTCCTCTTCCTCCTTCTTTACCTCCTCCACTTCCACCTCCGCCTCCTCCTCCTCCTCCTCCTCCTCGTCCTCAATAATCCAGATGACCTCAGGGAGGTCTCCTGGGGGACACTCGATGACCACGCCAATGTCCTCTGAGGAGAAAGAAAAACACACGAAAAAGTTCAAAATAAGAAGGAGCTGGTGTTGACGAGATGAGAACATGAGAATGACTCCATGAGATTGGACAGGAACACAGCTGACTATAGATGAAAGACTGCAGCAGGCTTTTGTTTCAGATGTTTGACATGAGGAACATATGTATTAAATATTGCACTACTTTTTACCTAAACTCTTTTACCACACAAAATACCTACAGATGTGCTACAACGCATAAAATAAATATTGACTGTGCTGGTTGTTATTTAAGCCACAGAGCATCTGAACCAAAGCAGAGTAACAGTGATAACAGCAGAACACACTATTTATGTATATGTCTCAATAAACCATCTTATTAGTGGCAACATGTAAAATGTAAACATCTAATTAAACATACCAACGTCACACATAACATCAACATCTGTCCTGATGGAGTCCTGAGGAAGATCCAACTTCAGTTGCTTAGCAGCTGGCTCCTCAGTGGAACAAAGTAAGCTCCCAAAGCCACGCTTGACCTGAGGAACACCAGGCCCGACCAAGTGTCTGAATCTGTCATACCGCTCTGGAACACTAGGGGAGTGAGCAGTGGGGACGTCATTTGGACTCTCAGGTCTTCCAGTCTCAGACAGGTCCTCTGACAAGTCCTGCTGGACAGAAGAAAGAGGTCTCATGCCATCCCAATCATCCTCATCCTCAGAGTGTTCAGAGGACTCGGTCAAAGTGTCATAGCCAGAATCCTCCTCCTCGTCCTCCTCGCACTCCACCCAGCCATTGTCGCTGTCATCCTTCTCCTCCTCCCAGTCGTCATTGTCCTCCTCCTCCTCCCACGTCACCCACTCCTCCCAGTTGTTGTCCTCCTCCCTCCTCCTCCTCCTCCTCCTCCTCCCTCCTCCTTCCTCTATCCTCCTCCACCTCCGCCTTCCTCTTCCTCCTTCGTTACCTCCTCCACTTCCACCTCCGCCTCCTCCTCCTCCTCCTAGTCCTCAATAATCCAGATGACCTCAGGGAGGTCTCCTGGGGGACACTCGATGACCACGCCAATGTCCTCTGAGGAGAAAGAAAAACACACGAAAAAGTTCAAAATAAGAAGGAGCTGGTGTTGACGAGATGAGAACATGAGAATGACTCCATGAGATTGGACAGGAACACAGCTGACTATAGATGAAAGACTGCAGCAGGCTTTTGTTTCAGATGTTTGACATGAGGAACATATGTATTAAATATTGCACTACTTTTTACCTAAACTCTTTTACCACACAAAATACCTACAGATGTGCTACAACGCATAAAATAAAATATTGACTGTGCTGGTTGTTATTTAAGCCACAGAGCATCTGAACCAAAGCAGAGTAACAGTGATAACAGCAGAACACACATATTTATGTATATGTCTCAATAAACCATCTTATTAGTGGCAACATGTAAAATGTAAACATCTAATTAAACATACCAACGTCACACATACATAACGCGATGATACTTTTAAGTGCTTTTATCGAGCGAAATCACTGATTTTGTCATGAAAAGAGAAGAAACTGTTTTCAGTCCTACCACTGCTCTCCTCCAGAGCAGGGGGCTCGCGGGGGGGTCTTCTGGAGGCCATGAGAAAAATGAAAAAAAAAAAAATAATAAATTCTGGTGTTCAGGAGATTTTTTGTCAGGTGTCGTTGATGCTCCAAGTGTTAGCTGAACCTGGAGTTTAGCGAACACTTTGTAGTTGGTGGTCGATGTCCTCCGATGCTGAGTAGTGCTCCTCGAGTCGCTGCTCTAATGCTCTGATGCAGCCTCCCACAGGTTGTGTTTGTTTGTTTATAAACGGTTTAGCAGGTTATATAGCCACTGCCTGTCACCATGACAACTTCTTGAAATTCCATAGTTACGAATAGTTGTAGTTACGTATATTTTGTGCATCTTTTAAATTTACATTTGCCTACAATTAATATTTTATTATTTTATGATATCTTATAAAAAGGTATGTGGATATATGCAGTTTAGGCCTCAATGACCACACTAAAATTAATGCAATGCCAGTTTATTTATTCTGCATTATTATTATTATTATATGCTTTTTTCCTTTGCCCTTGAGGAAGAAGAGGAAGAGAGATGCTTTCACGTCCCAGCCAGCCAGCTATTCGCTGCCAGCCTGGTTCATGTCCGAGGACGTACATGAGATCAGGGGGGGCCCTGTAACCCGCGTAACATAGAGCATCTCACGTCCTGTCACCACTTTTTGTGGCAGGGTGTGTTTCCTAAAGTTCCGGGGCACAACCCCGCACTTCCGGATTTCCTCTTGCTCCATGGCTGCTGCGTCCTGTGGTTGGCGTGCTCCGGTTAGCATTCGGGAAAAATTAATGGTATAAACTGCTTCATAACCCAAACAAACCCCGCCGATTGAACCTACCGCTCTCCGTGAATATCCACTCAGCGGAGTGGAGTCAGTTATTACGACTGCAAACTTGTTTTGTTACTGAATGCGGTGCCGCGGTCGCCCATTTAAAAGCCTTTAGGCTAAACCGCTAAGCCAGCGTAGCTAACGCTGTTTATATCGGTCTTTATTATAGACCGTGCTATTTTGTTACTTTTATGGCCGAACGTTAGGCATAGTATTGAAGTATTGACTGAATACTTTATTACTGGTTGTTTGTTCGTTTGTATTGTTTTGTTACTTTTCTGGTTAAAGCCAAAACGGCATATGGTAATTCTGTATTGACCAATTGACATGCACAAACAAATTGTTTGTTTGCCTAGACATTTAAATGTTATGAACCTGAGATTAGCTTATTGCTAATTTAATTTGATTTATTATAAAGTGCACTACTATTAGCTTGAAACTTGAATGATTGATACATATGTGTTAAATGTTATCATCAAGATAACTTAAGTACATGCTGTATGACTAATAGCATTAATGGTATTATTTATTTAGCATTATTTATTGTTATTTATGAATGTATTTATTTACTTTCTTGATGGAAAATTATTTAATTCATACTGAATTTTAATTTGTGTGTTTGACCTTGTTTAGGTCAGGTTTTTTTTTTTCCTTTAGTTGAAATCGAGTTCAAGATGGCGAGCTGCCCGATCACCGCTGCGACGCGGTAGGATTACTACGGACCTATTTGAGTTTTCCCCATTTTTGTTCTTGAACTCAAGTTTTTTTCCTTTGGAACATTGAATGAACTATTCTCTCCGGACTGAACTGCCTTCTGTCATCACAGTTTTGACTACTTATTGTGAATATCATTATTGAATACCTGTTTATATATATACCATAGTAATATATACATTTATATAATAGCTCATAACTTGCTATTACTGCTATTACATAATAATAATATATTTATTTGAGCTCTATTTTGTTGTTTGGTGTCTTATTCACACACTTAGGCTCCATAGCCGAACCTACTTCTGTCGCTTAATTACATCTATGGCCGCAGTCAGGCCCCTAGCCCCATAGTGCGTTACAAACATTAACCACATTTGCTTCATCACCATCACTCCCACATCATTTCATTTCATTAGTTCTTTTATTTCTTAATTTTTATTTCGTCTTGACCTTTATATGTAGGCTACTCTGTATTTAATCTCATTTTGACCTACTCTGTAGATCAGGCATTAAATATATTATCCTTTAGACCAAGTTGTTGCTCTGCATATTCTTTTGAACTATGAGAGCCTTTGATGTGGGAAGGATTCAATTAATCATTAATTTAATATTGATTAATTAATTTAAAATATTATGGTCACAGACTGTATTCTGGGTGGTGCCCTTTGAATTGAGTGCAAACTTATATGCAAAAGTAAGACAAAATGTGATGCAAATTTTAAAATGCAACACAAATATCTTAATATTTGGAGTTTGATGCATACTTCTATATTATTTAGGCCACAGATTTTGTGTGTCCAGCATGCCCAAACTTGAACAGCAGAGAGCAGTGTTGCATTATAGATTTGACTACTCGCATGACATACACAGTATTCAAAGTGGCTCATTCCAAATGTGGATACAATAATACACCTATTCATTTTACCCTTATAGTAAAAGAATCAGTGTGTTTCTGACAAAACAGCTAAGCATATTCTCCCTCCCTCCACCTGAATAGCCATGTGCCAAACTGACTGTGGAGTGTGGTTTGCAGACCCTGTCACTCTCTCCTTTGTCCCATTGAACTTCAGATGAGACCATAGAGGGTCCAAACTGCTCTCAAGATGAAGATGCTGGTTTCTGATGACAACATACCCCAACAGTCAGATCTAGATCAGGATATTCATTTCATTTCAGCCCCCCCGCAAGCTATCGTTGGAGGTTTTCTTATCTGCTCTGGTGTGACTCCACCCCATTGGAGCAGGCTGTAGAGAAAGGGTGGTGGAGTTTGAGGACTAGGGATAGAACAATGTGTAAAATGGATGTAATATGATATGGTCAAGGAGGGGAGGCAAGGTGAAGGGAACAGACAACACATCAGAATCCAGGCCAGGAGCTCTCACAGGTCAGAGTCTAGTTTGTGGATATTTGTTTAAGTTGTTTGTTTGCACAAGCAATGTCTGGGCTCCAAGTTTAATGCTTGATCACTCTCGTTACTTGTGGGACGGACAAAATGGACACCTTCCCACACAGCTATTCTTCCCTTCACCCTGATGGGGGAGATATGGACTGATAAACACCCAGAGCTCCATTCTCTTGTGGTAAAAAAAGTAGTAAAGTAGTTTTAATTCGGTCTTCACATAATGGGAATAGTCTTCTAACACTGCCTCCCTATCTCACCATCTTTTTGTTTCTTTACTCAGCATGCAGTCTTGTGTTGTTGTAGAATCCAGGCTCAAGCTCCCCTGCTCCCTCAGTGGTGAATCTCAGCCGCTGCAAATAAAGAATCCTGTTTGTCTCCAGTGAAACGGCATTAATATTCACAGGTGCAGTTTTGTGTGGTTTCCTTATGTAACACCAAGAAATAGATAGATGACCTCACAAACATACTGTACAACTCCTCCAGTAAGGATCACACAAACTTTACTTTTAGAGTGCATGACACATGCGTTTTTTCTGGATGTGCTTGTTTTGCCAATTTCAAAGTTCAGTTTATTCATGTACTGTAGGACACAGGGGCTCTTTTCAGCAGCCAGTCTTTGGCTGTCTGTCTGCTGAACAGCGTTGCTCTGTGCTGCAGGGACTGAAGTGTTAAGCAACCAGAGCTCGCACACATCACTGCTTACAGTTTGTCAGATTATTTCCCGCAGTCTGAGAAAACTGGCAATAAAAGGCCAAGCTTAATGTTGAACATGATGTTTAATATTATAGTGCTACTACTGAACTATGCTGATGCCATAATATAAATAAAACATGATCATAAAGCGATTACAAAATCTTCACACATCAGGATTACATGTCCAGTATACATCTGCCATGATTACAAAAACAATATCTAATTTCAGAGAAGACTCTTAGGCTGATCCAGCAAAGTGTCCTCCAGTCAAGTGCTGTTTCAGTCCTACATGTTACATGTTTTTGTTAAGAAGTCATACCGGGAAAACAAACATGGTTATTTTGGTGATGTACCTCCCAAGCTGGACACGTTTCTCTAGCTCACTCATTTCCACTTCTGCCTCCAGAGTGGCAGGGCCCTGCACAGGACTCACCAGCATCAACTGGCCTGTCAGGCGGTCTGAACGCTGGACTGTAAAATGGCGGCGAGCTTGCCTTCCACCCAGCAGAAGAGAAACGAAGCGTGTCGCCCATCGGACGAAGTGCTGAGACCCTGAACATGACACGAGGGGCCGACAGGTTGGACACAACGGCCAGTAATGGTAAGAGAAGGAATTTGGTGCCTGAGAGCATGCCTTGTTGTCCACAGGGCAGGGGTTACGCTCACAACGCCTGAAAAACAAGGAGCGAGGCAGAGTTAAACTCATTACTTAGTCATTACTCTTATTTGTAGACGTTTATGGAAAATAACGCTTCTTACATGGGTGAAGTTTTGACATATGTAGCATGAGGAATTTTGGGGCAGTCCACACGAACACACTGGAAACCACCATATGTATTAACACACATGTGGTCCTTTGTGCAGTTGTTTTGCCTGGTAGCACACTCATCAATATCTGCGAAGTGTAAAAACAATTGCATGGGTATCATTCAGTCTGTATAGAAATTCAAATTCAATTCTTCAGTCACTGAAAAATATAATACAAATATAATCCACAATGTTCTGTATCATCTTCCAGAAACAATTTTGTGGGATACTTTGGGGAGTGATGAAAAACAAATCTAATAAATGTGATATAAAACACTGTGTTTACCTTTACAGCTGCGCCCATCACGAGTCACATTGTATCCAGCAGGACAGGAACAGCGATAGCCTCCAGGGGTGTTAACACAAGTATGTAAACACAATCTCCCAGCCTGTCCATTATGGAACAGCTCACATTCATCTATGTCTGCAATGCAAAAAAAATGACACTCACTGTGAACAATCCCATAGGGAATCATTACAATAGTTCATTCAGTATCAATGTACCAGTGCAGGTGTAGCTGTCTCTGCCGGAGATGGTGTATCCGGGCTCACAGGTGCAGTGGGTGGTCCCCTGCACTATACTGCAACGTGATGGACGAACGAAGGGCCCAGTGGTGGCAGCTGGTAAGGTTGCAGCAGCAGCAGCAGCCGTAGCAGGAGAGGTGGTCTTTAAAGACACGGGGACAAACAGTGAGGTGTCCGGAGGCTTTGGGAAAGAGCCGTTAGACGAAACGCTTCTGATGCATACTACAGAACCAGTCTGATGTCGTCTATGTAACAAATCAGACCCAGACAACGCATGACAGCTGCCAGCGCTGATACGAGGAGCCCGGGTGTTGATGTGCCGGCGAAGACGAGAAAACAAATAGACACAGCGGTTTACCGACATGGCTGGGGGTGGTTTGTACCCACGGGTATAGCAACTTATTTCCGACTCTCCATACTCTTCATCAGGTCTAAATATGTGGATTAAACACTACCATAGTCAGTAGAGGACGGTCAAAACACTTCCCTTCCTACAGGCAACACAACGTGTGACAGGACCAGCCACTATGTAGCTGCTCACAAATATGCCTGTGCTAAAATTAAAGAGGGACAAACGTCTTCAAGTGCAGGTTATCACCTATGTTGTGGACCTGATCTTGTCACCCGGATTCCCAGACTCCGTCCCCGATGCACAGAACATTGAATGAAAACCAGTACTGATCAGTTTCAGTTTCGCCTTTATAAAGGGAGAATGCACAGCTCAATACAGACCCCTCGATCTACTCCTGCAGCTGACCATTTGCATTCTGTCTGTCCCATGCATTAGGCTCGTTTTATTAATCTGACAACAAGGTGTGGTTACATTTACATAGATAGGCATAAAAGGTAATGTTTTTCAGTGAAACATGCATATTCAATAATCACAAGGTGGAGGGCGTATACGAAACTTAAAAGACATTGAAGTTCTCCCACTCACATCTTTGATGTGAGTGTGTGTGTGTATTCTCACAGGTCCTCCTGCTACGACCTTGAGTATATCTTATCTCTTTGGCAAGCTTGTGTTTTCATCTTTGGGTCAACTAAGGGGTTTGCAGTTCGAATTTCTAAACTAACCATTAAACATCAGAATACTTTATGGCCTCAGTCAGAGGTCTCGATCTATGAGCAACAATACACATTTACCATATGTGCAAACAAACATATATTTTGACCATATATTTCCACAATTCCCCCTTTTGGACTCTACTAAGAGTCCAACACTCAGAAATATAAGGAAAAAGAAACAATAAACGGTCACATCAGCAAATAGGAAAACACTGTGTGTAATCAAACAAAACTATGGGTAAAAGTGACATCTATATGTAACAACACTGTGAGTAAATGTCCAAACACCTGGTGTGTGTGTATGCTTGTCAAAACCATAATGAAGGTGCAAAAAAAGAAAAACTCTGTGAAAAATGTAGTGTATTAAAAAACATATCATGTGAGTACATAAAACGAAACATGTTATACATCATAGTGTGTGGGGGTATTTAATTCGGTCGGTCTTTCACCGTTCCCCGCCCCCAGATACTCCTAACAGCTCAAATGTAATGAAAATTATCCTACAATAAGAATGTTCAAAATTGTGTTTTTATCAGTTCATGTGTGTGTTCCTGTCCGTCTGCTCATCGTCCAGCCCCCGCCTGGTTCTGGTCCTCTCGTCCTCAGGCTGTGTCTTCCCCTTTCTTCGGATCCCTGGGGTTAGACTACCCGGATCTTTGCTAAGATACGATAAGATAAGGATAAGATACAACTTTATTACTCCCGCCGGATAATTCTGGTGCCAGATGTATATTCAAGTTACCATTAAATGCAGTTAAGTACAGAGTATAAGTGTCACTATAATCCAAAAAGATTACCAGTTACACGTATTGAGCACAATACTATGATACAATGGAACAATATGGAGTACTGTAAGGTGCTAAGTAAACCTCATATAGGAATGACAGTGATGCCTGACATGATTATCTAGCGCTTCTCCCTACAGAAAGGGGAGGAGTTATAACGTCTGATGGCCACTGGCAGAAGGAACCTCCTGTGGCGTTCTGTGCTGCTCCTCGGTTAGTCTCAGTCTACCCTGAATGTGCTCCTGTAGGACAGCAGTGTGTCGTTGCCAGGGGTGAGACGTGTTGTTACGAATAACTGAGGAGTTTCCTCAGTATCCTCCTCTCCGTCACCTCCACCACAGACTCCAGCTCCACTCCCAGCACCGAGCCAGCCTTCCTAATGAGCTTGTTGAGTCTGTTGGTGTCGGCCGCCTTCACTCCTGCTGCCCCAGCACACTACAGCGTAGAAGATGACGCTGGAGACCACCGAGTGGTAAAACATCTGCAGCATGGTCTGGCAGACGTTAAAGGACCTGAGTCTCCTCAGTAGATACAGGCGACTCTGTCCCTTCCTGATATTGCCTCTGCGTTTGTGGACCAGTCCAGTTTGTGGTCAATGTGACACCCAGGTATTTGTAGCTGTCCACAATTGTCCACGTTGGTACCCTTGATGCTGACCGGGCTTAGGGAGTGTCTGGTGCTTCCTGAAGTCACCACCAGCTCTCTTGTCTTTGTGACATTCAGCTGCAGGTGGTTCTGTCCGCACCACTCCACAAAGCTGTCCACCACACTCATATACTCCGCCTCCACGACTCTGCTGGTACAGCCCACAATGGCAGAGTCATCCGAGAACTTCTGCAGGTGGCAGGACTGTGAGCAGTGTCTGAAGTCCGATGTATAGAGTGTGAACAGGAATGGAGACAGTACCGTGCCCTGGGGTGCCCCCGTGCTGCTCACTATCGTGTCCGAGACGGTGTTCCTCAGCCTCAAACATTGTGGTCGACCTGTAAGATAGTTAGTGATCCAGGTGACCAGTGGGGTCTCTACCTGCATGTCCAGGAGCTTCCTATTCAAAAGGGCAGGCTGCACGGTGTTAAAACGCACTGGAAAAATCAAAGAACATGATTCTAACAGTGTTACCTGCCTCCTCCAAGTAGGTGTGTGCTCTGTGCAGCAGGTAGATGATGGCGTCCTCCACTCCAATACGGGCTGGTAAAGCAAACTGCAGGGGGTCCAGCGATGGTTTCCACAACAGCACGCAGGTGGTTTCAGGACCAGCCTCTCCAGAGACTTCATCACATGTGAAGTCAGAGCAACTGGTCTGTAGTCGCTGTGTGTGCTTGGATGTTTGGTCTTGGGCACAGGAACAAGGCATGTTGTCTTCCACAGGGCAGGGACAGTCATCAGGCTCAGACTCAGGGAGAAGATGTGCTGGAAGACCCCACACAGCTGTGTGGCGCAGTCCCTGAGTACTCTGGGGCTGAGTCCGTCCGGTCCTGCAGCTTTTCCCGGTCGTAGTCAACTGAACTCCCTCCTCACATCCTCTGTGGTGAGTGGACACAGAAGAGCAGAGAGAGAGATCTGATGGGGGGGGGGGGGGGGGTTGTTAATGGAAGGTGGGGTAAGGGGGGGCAGGGTGATGTTATTGATGGGGAGGTGAAACTGGTTAGTATGGTTAGGGGGAGGGGGAGGAGGAGGTACATTGTTGTTATCGACAGGTGTTAATGGTGCATCACAGGGAGGGGGAGGGGGAGGATGGTCAGGGAGTGGACTATCAAACCTGTTGAAGAACAGGTTCAGCTGGTTGGCCTCCTGGCAGATCTCCATCCATCAGCTGGTCGGAGATCCTATTGTGGCCGGTGATGGTTCGCATGCCCACTCCATACCTCCCTCAAGTTGTTCCGGGCAAGTTGGCTCTCCAGCTTCCTCCTGTAGCTACTCCTTGCCCTCTCCAATCTTCTCCCTCACCTCTGCTGGGCCCTCCTCATCTCCTCTCTGTCTCCACTCAAGAAGGCTGTCCTTCTTTCTGTTGAGTGATGCCTTGATGTCCTTTGTCACCCATGGTTTATTGTTTGGAAAGCAGTGTATTGACCTGGTGGGGATTAGAGAATCTGTGCAAAAAATTAACATATTCTGTGATACAGTCTGTGAGTGTGTCTACATCCTCACCGTGGGTGTCACAGAACACATCCCAGTCAGTCACCTCAAAAACATCCCTGCAGGGTCTCCAGGGCTTCCGGTGTCCACCTCCGTACAGTTTTGGTGGTCACCGGCTGCCGCTGTACTGCTGGTATATACTGGGGTTGAGGTGGACTAGGCTATGGTCTGATCTGCCCAAGGGAGGGAGAGCTATGGAGCTGTATGCCTCTTTAACATTAGCATACAGTAAATCTAGAGTTTTATTTTCTCTTGTTTTGCAGTCCACAAACTGCTTGAAAGTGGGCAGAGTTGATTTCAGATTAACATGGTTAAAATCACCAGAAATCGCTATGAAGGCATTAGGGTGCTGGGTCTGAAGCCTCGCGGTCACAGAGCTGATGACGGCAGTAGCCCGCGACGCCTCAGCCGAGGGAGCAATGTAAACAACGAGTACAATGGTGTGAGAGAACTCTCTGGGCAAATAATACGGACGTAGACTCACCGCTAGCAGTTCAATGTCCGGGCTGCACACACGCTCCTTTACCGTAACGTGTCCCGGGCTGCACCACCGGTTGTTCACGTAGAGCGCCAGTCCCCCTCCTTTCTTCCTGCCGCTCTCGGTGCAGTTCCTGTCCGCCCGAACCAACTGAAAGCCGGCTAAACTCACGGTAGAGTCCGGTATGTTTGCGTGCAGCCACGTCTCTGTAAAGCACATTACAGGCGCCTCACGAAACACACACTCGCTCTTTGTGAGAGATGTTAACTCTTCCATCTTATTACCCAGTGATCTAACATTACCCATGACGATAGAAGGAAGATACGGCTTGTATCTTCTTTTCTCAGCTGTCTTCTTTTGCCCCCTCTGCTTCCACGTTGTTTCCTTCTTAGTTCTTTGGGGATTTCGTGTCGCTGGCCATACATCCCGCTGTGCTGGAGACTCATCAGCTGATCCCTGGTGTAAACAATGGAGCCCTGGCGTGTTTCCGTCACGGCCGAGACGCGGCATGATAAAAGTGCTCCAAAAGCGATGAAGACCACGAAGAAAGTCCGAAAAAGACGCATTATTGAAGTGCCTGACCGCTTATACTTCGATTTGGTACGAAGTACAGTGTTTAGAGTAGAAATAAATTACGAAAAACAACTTAATACACCCGCGGTGTGCTGGCTGGCTGCTACCGCGAGGCCGCGCCGGAAGCTAACGAAAGAGTCCTGTAATGATTTTATTTTTATTTTAGATACTGTATTAATCCCAGAGGGAAATTCGTTATGGCTGCTGCACAAGCAGTGTCATACAATGACTAGCAAGGCGCGCCACAGGCTAGGGTGAAGTGTCTTGCCCAAGAACACACAACAGTGACTAGGGAGGAGTTGGGATCGAATCACCAACCTTCCGGTTGCTATCCCACTGCGCCACTGTTGCCCCACTGTTGATCTCTGTCAGGGGATTATTCTGCCCCTTTTGTGACAGGATCTGTGTCTGAATCAGCCGATTCAGACTTCTGTGCCCTCAGATCAGTTTGGACGTCCTGTAGAGAGCGTTGAGGCTCCTCTGCGCCTGCGCACTGGCTCCAGTGATACCAGGTGTCCCCCTTTCCTCTCAGCCGAACCGCTGTGAGAGGTGCGTTCCGTCACTTGGTAGGGACCGGCTCCACCTTGGTTCCGACCACTTTCGTTTGATGACCCTCAGAAGCACCCAGTCAGCCTCAGGCGGAACCCCGCTGGCAGCTGCTGGATGTCGGTCCTGTACCTGCTTGGAAAAGTTGGTCACCAAACCCTGCAGTTCGTGGAAATAAGCTTTAGAAGTTAACATCTGATCATCATGTTGCATCAAAGGAAGTTTAGAATGTGGTCCTGGAAAAGCTCTTCCTGTCTGCAATTCATGTGGTGTCAGTCCTGTAGAATGATTTACTGAACTTCTGATAGACATTAGGGCTAAAGGTAATGCATCCAGCCAATTCATGTTTGTCTGTGCACAGATTTTGGCCAATTTGTGTTTGATGGATTGATTCATTCTCTCAACTTTGCCTTGAGACTGTGGGTGGTAAACTGTACCAAAGGCATGTTTAAGTCCCAGCATTGCCTCCACCTGCTGGAGGTCTTTATTTTTGAAGTGTGTGCCATTGTCAGATCTGATTTTCTCAGGAAAACCATGTCTGGGAATGTAGGTGTTAATCAGAAACTTAATGACTGTTTTACTGTCCTTCTGGCCATCCTGAGTATGCATCAACACACATCAAAATGTATCTGTATCCTCTCACAGAGTCAACCATGTCAGTGTAGTCAATGATTATTTCTCTACCTGTCTTGGTCTCTAGAGGATATTTTCCAATTTCCGGTTTGATAGTCGGTCTGGGGTTGTATCTACGACATTGGTCACATGTTCTGATCAAATACTGAGCCATGTCTTTCATGTAGGGGTGCCACCAGTGCTCAAGATTTTTCATCATCTGTGCCACTCCCACATGGCTACCCCATGCGCTTCCTCCATGGCAGTCTGTCTCAGTCCAGGTGGCAGTATGGGGCGTCCGTCAGGCCCCTCTCCATACTCCTCCTGTGTCAGTCGCCCCTCTAGCTTTCCACAGTGTTTTTTCCTGTGGAGAGGCTTTGTTTTGCAATTGCATCAAATCAGTCCAATCAACAGGGGGAGGCAAGTCTGTTTCTGAACACATAAAAATCATTCGCTCAACATAGCCTGCTGCCTGTTTTGCTGCCTGATCTGCTGCATTGTTTCCTCTTGTGACCCTGTCAGTTCCTGCTCCATGACCTTTGCACTTAATCACAGCCACTTTGCTAGGCAACAACAGAGCTTCAGCAAGCTCTCTCATTTCAGCCTCATGCCGTATAGGTTTGTTAGTTGCAGTGAGAAAACCTGCTCTCAGCCATTGCCCTAATTCCACATGCACTGCTCCTGCCGCATATGCTGAGTCAGTAAAAAACATTGATGTCCTGTCCCTTGACCTATCTTTAGTGCCTCAATCACTGCCCCTCACCTCGGCTCTCTGCGCTGACTGCTGTCCCTCTAATCTTTCTGCTTTCAGTGTTCCCATTTCTTCCCGTGTCTTCAACAACTGCGTATTCTGCTCTGAGTCCTTCTGTGTCATGTCTAAAACAGCACCCATCTGTGAACAGATTTCTGGCCTCTGAAAGAGGTGTGGCTTGTAAATCGACTCTGACCTTTTCTTCCCTAATCACCCTCTCTGTGCATGTGTGTGGCTCTCCTGTTCCTATCTGGTCTGCCATGTTGATGCCCTCATGTGTGAAGGTGATGTTTGGTGCTTCTAAATCTTGCTCAACCTCCTCTGTCTCAATGAGGTGAGTGTGAATGTCTCTGAGTTCACAGTATGCCACTACACTATGTGTGTCAGTACATACAGCTGGTGTCCCATGACCATGTGTGCGGTTTTTGAATTAGCTTAGCTATTCCTGCTGCGTGTTGTGTGCACTGAGGGTGTCTTTTCCCATGTTGTCCAGGGGGACACTGATGTACATCAGTATTAGTCTCTCTCCCCCTTTTCTCTGGAACAGGATGCCATTGATGCAGGCATCCGTTCCAGAGACATCCAAATAGAAAGGTAAAGTGTAGTCAGGGGTGGCTAGTTCTGCTGCAGTGGCCAAAGATTGTTAAGAGTAATGAATGCTTGTTCCGCGGCCTGCGTCCAATTTAGGCGAGCTGACACATTACGCATGCCATGTTCTTTGACAAGGTCTCTGAGAGGTTGTGTGAGGCCAGTGTAGTTAGCAACAAAGTTTCTACTGTAGCCAGTCAGACCGAGAAATGAGAGCATGTCCTTCACTTATCAGGACGCGGATGATGCAAAATGGTAGATTTGTGTGAAGGCGATATGCTGACTCCCTTTTGTGAAACAATAGCGTCCTAAGAAAGCAACTTGTTTCCTGACTAATTGGAGTTTAGATTTGCTGACCTTAAAACCAGCTGTGGCCAGATGTTGCAAAACAGCCTGCGTGGCATCCAGGCAGAATGCTGCCGTTGGAGCTGCGATAAGAAGGTCATCAACGTACTGAATGAGTGTAGTGTTTTCTGGGAGGGTGCAGTGACTGAGTATCTGTTTCAAAACCTGATTAAAAGTACCGGGGGAGAGCGCAAAACCTTGAGGTAGCCTGGGGTAGCGATACTGCGTTCCCTGATATGTGAATGAGAAAATGTCTCTGCATTCAGGTGCCAGAGGGAGACAAAAGAAAGCATTAGCTAAATCTATGCAGGTGAACCAGCTCTGTGAAGGATCCAGTTGGGCCAATGCCACGTATGGATTCGGAACTGGTACCGTGGGGGTTGACAGTGCAGCGTTAATGTCCCTCAGATCATGTGCCATGCGATATTTATCTGTCCCTTTCTTTTCTACAGGTAGGATGGGAGTGTTCCAATCTGAGTGAGAGAGTTCCAGCACACCATTTTCAAAGAGTCCATGAATGGTATCTGCAATGCCAGCTCCGGCTGCTGGCTTGTGTGGATACTGTGGTATCCATAAAGGACCTGGTGTGTTAATCTGAAACGTCACAGGTTCACAGTCCACCAGACCCACATCAGTGGGACCGTCTGCCCATAAACGTGGTGGCAAGCTGTCAATCACAGCCTGTGCCAGAGGATGATCAGTTTTCTCTCTACCATGATGTCTAGCAAGCAGTTCATGTGCCAGAGTGACAGTGTTCATAATTGAAACAGTTATTTTGTATGCTTTAGCAGATGGAGAATACATGATTTGAGGTAAAGGTGTGGGTTGCCAGTCTGATTGCCCCATGGCACGTTTAACCATGCCACCTAGTTCTTTGGCCTGGTGGTTTGGATGTACAGCTAATGAGACGTGGGGATGCCCTTCGTCACTCATCATGTACCAAGACATTTGTTCTGGAGTGAGGTCCACACCGGCTGCCACACCCTCAGGTGCCACAAAAATGTCTCGGACTGTAATAGACCAGTCCTGTCCCTCTAGGGAGTGCGCAAACTTCTCATGGTACCAATCAGTTTGCTGCCTGTCATAAAACAGAGTCACATGAGGGGGGTCAGGGGGAGAAACATATGGTTCGACCTGGGCTATCCAGGGCTTCCACTGCAGGTAGGCAGAGAGGATTCCTGGGTTCTGGGGAGTTTCAGGATGTAACATGCCCCAGTAGATGTCAGCACATGGGTCAGTCACAGGTCTCATCAGATATTGTCCGCCTGTGTCTGCAACATTACAGTGGAACATGGTGCCGTCCGGCAGTGTCACTGTCAGCCCGTCTGGGCCGCACAAATAGATGCTCCAAACTTAATCAGCAAGTCTCTCCCCAGTATATTCAGAGGCAGAAGAGGTGAGTGTACAAAACAGTGTGAAACAGTCTGATGTCCCAGCTGAGCAGTCATGGGAGTGGTTATAGGCAGAGTCTGTTTATCCCCAGAGAAGCCCATCACAGTGATAGAGTTGCTGGACAGTTCCATAGAAGATGAGTGAAACAATGTAGAACAGGTGGCGCCAGTATCCACCAGAAAAGGCAGTGTCTCATCCTCTACTTGCATAGATAACATCGGATCTGCCGTAACGATGTAATCTGAGCTGCTCTGTGGGGCGTGGCATTGTTGTGAGAAGTCAAAATCCCACTGTTCCCAGCCGGAGAACAGGAAACTGTCCAGTGAATGGAGGTCCTGGGGGGCGGGAGGAAGCCCTCCGTGGACCAGACGCTGCACGTCCTCGGGCATACGGTCCCTGTCTGTGTGGACAGTCTTTGGCCCAGTGTCCCAACTCCTCACAGTAATAGCAGCGGTCACGACCTGGGTCTCCCCTCGGCTGTCCCCTAAGTGTTCCACCCCTTCCGCTCCTGCCTTTCCATCTGCCCCTCCCTGATCCGTACCCCCTGTAGGACCCCGTAGGCTGCTGATAATCAGGAGAATAAGGTGGTGGAGGCACCCAAGGTGTGCCAGGAGGTGCGTCAGAGCTTTCAGTGACAACCATGACTTATTATTTTTATCTTTCTTTTTTGTCATTGGCCTTCTGTCTGGCCTCAGTCAATTGCAGTTTCAATAATTGTGCTTGCAATCCTGGACATCCTTACTGTCAGCTTGTGCTGCCTCTTGGGCACCCATTTGGGGTCTTGGGGTCCCATTTCAAAGTGGGAACGGCGGCTCCAGCAGGCAGAGGATATTTATTTCTTAGTGCTCTGCCTATTTCAGTGCTGACCTGAGTGAAAGGTGTGTCATCTCTCTGTCTAGTAGTGGCGGCGTCCTCCTCTATGTCCCTCACTTCTGAAGCTGTAAGACACCTAGAAATAACGGCCCGAAAATCACCTAGAGCGAGTCTGTGGCCTGCTGTCAGACTGTCAAGTTGACTCAGCCACATTGCTCCACCTTCGGCCACTGGAGGTAATTTATCCACTAGTGCCTGTACATCACCTAGTGGGAATGGACGATATTTGATCTGGTGTTCAGTTTGAATCAGTGGTAACTGATGGTTGAGTGTCTGTGTATTATCATGTCCTTGAGATCTAGTTGTCATGCGGTGTGTTCTGCTTCTGTGTGCTAAGTGTTCAGCTTCATGTGTTTTCAACCACTCCTCAGTAGCCTTGGCCTGTCTCTGTAATAAATCAAACATGTCTCCCTGCTCCGCGGACCAAACACCCTCGACCTGCATCTGAACTCCAGCTGTCCTCCCTTCCTGTGATCCGTCTTTCCACACGCCTCCCACCTGAAGTGTAGCGTCTCCAAATTGGGGGTTAGCGTGTGCATATGTGTGTGGTGTTAAGTCCTGAGCTATAGCAGCCCGCAACTCCTTTAATTCTTCCTGCAACTGTTGCACCTTGTCTATTTCTCCCTGCTTTGTGTTCACAATGTCTGGTGTCTGTATTCTGTGTGACAGCGGGGCTTCAGCTGCAACACATAGTGCTCTGTCGCAGCTCGGTTCTCTCTCCTTTCGCAGCTGGAAAGGTGAGAGGTCAGGGACCTCTGGAGGCCCTTCACGGGTGCTAACTCCCGAGGGTAAAGCAGACACACTACTCACTTGGGACGTGTGAGAGCTGTCATCAGACCACGCCTCAGGGGAATCAGGCGTGTCTGTTATGGCCAGTGTGCCTTGAGTTATTTGTAAAACTGGATATAATCCAGCAGATGAATGAGAGGATGGTGGTTGCAGTAGGAGGGGGGTGGTGTATACGGTGGGGGATCCTTATGTTTTTCTGCTTTGTCATCCTGTGTTTTGGGGCTTCTCAGTCATGAGGTGAGTTACACCCTGACCTATCAAAGCCCATCGCACCCACTGAGCTCTCTTTTCCTCTGCTTTTTCCTGCTCCCTCTTAAATCTCCCTTTCTTAGACCAACCACACTGCTCTGCACTCTTCCTGGCCTTCTCCCTCTCTGCCTTCGCTTCACCCTCCTTTCTCCAAAACTCCTTCTGTAAACAACCTCTATCTTTCATGCCACGGCCTATTTCTCCCAACAATTAATGACTGCCTCCCTCATCTGAGTCATCTCTTCTGATGCGGTTTTAGAGTCAAAAGCCTGATGCAGCGCTTTCTCTAAATAATCAGTTGAGCTTCTACTGTTTTTAGTGGGCTGTTCGGACCCCACCCATCATCAACAGTGTCTCTGTTAAAATCTCCGTCCATGTCGTCAGTCATCAAAGTCTCAGTCATGTGATTACGTGAAAATTAAAAACTAAAGCTTAATAAGTTTGTGTTATTTGCAAAACTGTGCTCTGAAGAATTAACAAAACTATGTTGTTAGAAAAGTTCACAAACTATGTTCACATCAGAAATATATACAAAAGTATGTGCACAACAAAAACACTAATCCAGTTCGTGAGTGAACCTACTTCAACAGGCCACTGCTTTATGTTTACACCAATTAAGGTTTCCAGCAGTGCTGCTGCTTCAGTTCACCTCGTCTCTGGCATTCATACACATTCCACACTCATGCTTTACCCATTTATACTGCGCGCTCTGTGTGTGTGTCAGTACTGTATCTTCACTTCTCTTTGTTTCTCTTTAGGGGTGCTTCATGAACTCACAGGACTTATTCTCTGGTCTTGCCGTCCAGTGTAAGAACGGCTCACAGTTATTTCATTATTTATTCTCTACTCTCTGGTCTTGTCGTCTTTATCTCAGACGACTCACAGTTATGAGTCTCAGTATTCCTTTCTTTTCTAGATTCTGGCCGTCTGAGAAATATGGCACGCTGTGTCCCTGGTACTCAGTCCAATGGATTCGAGACTAGCCTCTGTCCGTGACACCAGAATCTTATATATCTGTAATTTGGAAGCCTGTAGACTTACTACAACTCCCGCCTAACTAGTGCGGTCATTGTTCAGTTTCCAGTCAGTCCAACATTCATACCATGTGTTTTTGCCTGGTCTTGTTCCTTTTTCTCTCTTTTCTGTAGTGATTTAGGGTTCCTCAAGCCCCGGGCCTCAAACCCAGCTTTTCCGGCCTCTCGTCAGAGCACCGGTGGAGTTGCCACACTCAGGATTTTCTGCTACCCCTTTTTCTCTTAAATTCTCTTAATCCTCTGCAGGCATCATTTACTTATCTCTTAAACAGCTGTAGTCATTACTCATTCACCGTAGTCATAATTCATTCACTTACGGTTATTGTTAATTCACTGTAGTCATAATTCATTCACTTACAGTTATTCTCTTAAATTCATTCAGTCAATGTTCTTTTCACTTTTACAGACAGATTACTACTAAGACTCGGGACACGTTACATTTTAGAGTAGTCAATGCAGATATAAAAGGTCTGCTTACCTTATTGTTGCCATGGCACGTGTCCTCTGTCTGTTCGTAATCGGCCCCTGTGTTCAATTGATGGATCTGAGGATGATTTTTGTCTTTGATCCCGGACTGAGCCCCGAAATTGTTGTGACCTGATCTTGTCACCCCGGATTCCCAGACTCCGTCCCCGATGCACAGAACATTGAATGAAAACCAGTACTGATCAGTTTCAGTTTCGCCTTTATAAAGGGAGAATGCACAGCTCAATACAGACCCCTCGATCTGCTCCAGCAGCTGACCATTTGCATTCTGTCTGTCCCATGCATTAGGCTCGTTTTATTAATCTGACAACAAGGTGTGGTTACATTTACATAGATAGGCATAAAAGGTAATGTTTTTCAGTGAAACATGCATATTCAATAATCACAAGGTGGAGGGCGTATACGAAACTTAAAAGACATTGAAGTTCTCCCACTCACATCTTTGATGTGAGTGTGTGTGTGTATTCTCACAGGTCCTCCTGCTACGACCTTGAGTATATCTTATCTCTTGGCAAGCTTGTGTTTTCATCTTTGGGTCAACTAAGGGGTTTGCAGTTCGAATTTCTAAACTAACCATTAAACATCAGAATACTTTATGGCCTCAGTCAGAGGTCTCGATCTATGAGCAACCATACACATTTACCATATGTGCAAACAAACATATATTTTGACCATATATTTCCACACCTACCAACTTGGATGATATTTTATATATATGTGAAGCGTATTGTTTTAACTTAAACGTATTTTATTTAAATATTTAAGCTCAAAACATATTAAATAATAAACAGGCACAGCTAAGGACTTCTCAGTGGCATAACTCGGCGGTCTATGCTAACAGCCAGAAAACAAGCGAAGGAGACCACGCCATGCGGCACCTGGCGGCAATAAAGCTCACTTCCGGAAACGTTTTTCACTTCCGCACTGGGGACACCGCTGCACCAGAGCTACATGCTTGTTGCTTGGCTTTGGTAATTAGTTTGATTGCCGTTATTGTTCTTCACCCTCTTTCTTCCTTTTTTATTCTTCAGTACGTTTTTTGGCACAGCGTATCGTCAGCATACAGACCGATTTCAGCCATTCAACTATCAAATGTTCACCTCACAGTTCACCTCAAGGACATTCCAGGTCAACAAGTTTTTTAAACAAAATTATAGTTTTTCAAACATTAAGCAATTTCGGTGTCATTTTTAACATAGGAGTCTATGAGAGGGCCCTTCAATGAGGGTCATCTGTCAAATGTATCTCTGTAATTTCAAGCTACAGACTCCATTTTAGTCTTAATACACTCATCAGATGCTGCTCTATCAAACTTGTATTCAGAGTTTTCTAATTTCGAATCGTTTCCGCATGCCAGTCTGTCAAAGTTGGAGTGGTTTTGAGGTCTCCTCTGCTGTTACCATGGTGACAGCTGACACACAGAGGCATACAAAGCTCTGAATTTCTCTGATTCTCCAGCAATTCAGAGCAATCCTTCACATCAGCATTCAAAGCAATGCTTCAGCTGCAGCAATCAAACCTTTTTCCTAGTTATAATAAGGGTTGTTGCCAGGGTTTTTAGGGTTCTTATATGGTGGATGAAAGTCATCATCAAGAGGGGCCACATTAATTTCAAGGCAGCAGTGTTGGCATAGTTTTGCAGTTTCTATTAGATTATATGCATTTGGTTTGTTTAGGTGTTGTTAGGTGAATGTTACACATCTGGCTCAGGGGTCCTCTAAATTTCAAAATACCTGCAAACATAGAAAGAAAGTCTGTAAAATGATTGGAAAGACGTCCTCATGTTCCTGTGGAGTTTGCTCAAAAGCCCAGATGCCTGAGGGAATTAACTGGTTGGCTTTATACAGGACCTGTAATGTTAGGTGCCTATCATTACAGACTCGAGTCACGCAAGCATGGCGAGCACCCACCAGCAGAAACATGAATCGGCGCCCCTGCACCACAACACTCTGTTAAAGTATAAAAATATTTCAATCATGAGAGACTCTGTGAACTGAATGAGAACAGATTTATTAATACAATAATTGTGAATGTGCATTGGCAGGCCAGGGCATTTAGATACGTATTTGGAAAACTACAAAAATTGCTTCCCTATTTATAAAAAAAAACATGAAGCCTTCAGTCTTTAAATCTCCCTCATTAATATTCAGTGAACAGAGGCTTGATGCCCTCTTGTGGTAAAAAGGTAAAAATCACTACAACTCTGTCAGTCACCAAGCCCTCTGCATATGTGCTGTGTGTGTGTGTATTAGTGTGTGCAGACAGTGAACTAGAGAGAGGTTTGTGGTCAGTAGCATGGGAGCCACATAGGGAAGAATGCTTTCCTTGGTCCTTGTGTCATATGCAGAAGGTCTGTGATGGCACAGTCATTGTGGGGTGTATATGGACAGGGGAGGAGTACAGGAGCCTGACGGATGCAGGTCAAACCATGTGCAACTCAACACCATCAAGACTAAAGAGATGGTGGTCGACTTCTGGAGGTCCATACCCCCACCTGCGGCCTGTGTCCATCGAGGGTGTATGTGTGGAGGTGGCTTGTATCATCCATAGTGAAACACCTTATATTATTTTTTTTTCAAGCATACATTTGATCATTTTTGCACCTGTAAAGCTGTAACCAGGACTACTTGTAAATACTGTTATGAACTTTAACTTTTGTATTAAGAATAATAATAAACAGTAAAAAGAAAAAGAGATGGTAAAAAGAGCTCAAATATAGAATACAAGTACACACTTGTATTCATAATGCAATTATTGGTGATGAATTAAATGTAATTAAAGGACATTTCCAGGCGAGTCCTTTCATTCACAAGCAAATCCCACAGAAGCAATACATTTTGTAATATTCCTCCTTGTGACGCACTAATAGATCTGTTAATATGGCAAACTTCTGCTGCTACATGTGGCCAGCACCAATACAATAAAAAACATATAATAACTAATCTCAGACAGGTCCTCTGACAAGTCCTGCTGGACAGAAGAAAGAGGTCTCATGCCATCCCAATCATCCTCATCCTCAGAGTGTTCAGAGGACTTGGTCAAAGTGCCATAGCCAGAATCCTCCTCCTCGTCCTCCTCGCACTCCACCCAGCCATTGTCGCTGTCATCCTTCTCCTCCTCCCAGTCGTCATTGTCCTCCTCCTCCTCCCACGTCACCCACTCCTCCCAGTTGTTGTCCTCCTCCTCCTCCTCCTCCTCCTCCTCTTCCTCCTCCTCCTCCTCCACCTCCGCCTCCTCTTCCTCCTCCACCTCCGCCTCCTCTTCCTCCTTCTTTACCTCCTCCACTTCCACCTCCGCCTCCTCCTCCTCCTCCCACGTCACCCACTCCTCCCAGTTGTTGTCCTCCTCCTCCTCTTCCTCCTCCTCCTCCTCCTCCCCCACCTCCTCCTCCTCCTCCACCTCCGCCTCCTCTTCCTCCTTCTTTACCTCCTCCACTTCCACCTCCGCCTCCTCCTCCTCCTCCTCCTCCTCCTCCTCGTCCACTTCCACCTCCGCCTCCGCCTCCTCCTCCTCCTCCTCCTCCTCGTCCTCAATAATCCAGATGACCTCAGGGAGGTCTCCTGGGGGACACTCGATGACCACGCCAATGTCCTCTGAGGAGAAAGAAAAACACACGAAAAAGTTCAAAATAAGAAGGAGCTGGTGTTGACGAGATGAGAACATGAGAATGACTCCATGAGATTGGACAGGAACACAGCTGACTATAGATGAAAGACTGCAGCAGGCTTTTGTTTCAGATGTTTGACATGAGGAACATATGTATTAAATATTGCACTACTTTTTACCTAAACTCTTTTACCACACAAAATACCTACAGATGTGCTACAACGCATAAAATAAAATATTGACTGTGCTGGTTGTTATTTAAGCCACAGAGCATCTGAACCAAAGCAGAGTAACAGTGATAACAGCAGAACACACATATTTATGTATATGTCTCAATAAACCATCTTATTAGTGGCAACATGTAAAATGTAAACATCTAATTAAACATACCAACGTCACACATAACATCAACATCTGTCCTGATGGAGTCCTGAGGAAGATCCAACTTCAGTTGCTTAGCAGCTGGCTCCTCAGTGGAACAAAGTAAGCTCCCAAAGCCACGCTTGACCTGAGGAACACCAGGCCCGACCAAGTGTCTGAATCTGTCATACCGCTCTGGAACACTAGGGGAGTGAGCAGTGGGGACGTCATTTGGACTCTCAGGTCTTCCAGTCTCAGACAGGTCCTCTGACAAGTCCTGCTGGACAGAAGAAAGAGGTCTCATGCCATCCCAATCATCCTCATCCTCAGAGTGTTCAGAGGACTCGGTCAAAGTGCCATAGCCAGAATCCTCCTCCTCGTCCTCCTCGCACTCCACCCAGCCATTGTCGCTGTCATCCTTCTCCTCCTCCCAGTCGTCATTGTCCTCCTCCTCCTCCCACGTCACCCACTCCTCCCAGTTGTTGTCCTCCTCCTCCTCCTCCTCCTCCTCCTCCTCCTCCTCTTCCTCCTCCTCCTCCTCCACCTCCGCCTCCTCTTCCTCCTTCTTTACCTCCTCCACTTCCACCTCCGCCTCCTCCTCCTCCTCCTCGTCCTCAATAATCCAGATGACCTCAGGGAGGTCTCCTGGGGGACACTCGATGACCACGCCAATGTCCTCTGAGGAGAAAGAAAAACACACGAAAAAGTTCAAAATAAGAAGGAGCTGGTGTTGACGAGATGAGAACATGAGAATGACTCCATGAGATTGGACAGGAACACAGCTGACTATAGATGAAAGACTGCAGCAGGCTTTTGTTTCAGATGTTTGACATGAGAAACATATGTATTAAATATTGCACTACTTTTTACCTAAACTCTTTTACCACACAAAATACCTACAGATGTGCTACAACGCATAAAATAAAATATTGACTGTGCTGGTTGTTATTTAAGCACAGAGCATCTGAACCAAAGCAGAGTAACAGTGATAACAGCAGAACACACATATTTATGTATATGTCTCAATAAACCATCTTATTAGTGGCAACATGTAAAATGTAAACATCTAATTAAACATACCAACGTCACACATACATAACGCGATGATACTTTTAAGTGCTTTTATCGAGCGAAATCACTGATTTGTCATGAAAAGAGAAGAAACTGTTTTCAGTCCTACCACTGCTCTCCTCCAGAGCAGGGGGCTCGCGGGGGGGGTCTTCTGGAGGCCATGAGAAAAATGAAAAAAAAAAATAATAAATTCTGGTGTTCAGGAGATTTTTTGTCAGGTGTCGTTGATGCTCCAAGTGTTAGCTGAACCGGAGTTAGCGAACACTTTGTAGTTGGTGGTCGATGTCCTCCGATGCTGAGTAGTGCTCCTCGAGTCGCTGCTCTAATGCTCTGATGCAGCCTCCACAGGTTGTGTTTGTTTGTTTTATAAACGGTTAGCAGGTTATATAGCCACTGCCTGTCACCATGACAACTTCTTTGAAATTCCATAGTTACGAATAGTTGTATGTTACGTATATTTGTGCATCTTTTAAATTTACATTTGCATACAATTAATATTTTATTATTTTATGATATCTTATAAAAAGGTATGTGGATATATTGCAGTTTAGGCCTCAATGACCACACTAAAATTAATGCAATGCCAGTTTATTTATTCTGCATTATTATTATTATTATCTGCTTTTTCCTTTGCCCTTGAGGAAGAAGAGGAAGATGAGATGCTTTCACGTCCCAGCCAGCCAGCTATTCGCTGCCAGCCTGGTTCATGTCCGAGGACGTACATGAGATCAGGGGGGGACCCTGTAACCCGCGTAACATAGAGCATCTCACTTCCTGTCACCACTTTATTGTGGCAGGGTGTGTTTCCTATAAGTTCCGGGGCACAACCCCGCACTTCCGGATTTCCTCTTGCTCCATGGCTGCTGCTGTCCCTGTGGTTGGCGTGCTCCGGTTAGCATTCGGGAAAAATTAATGGTTAAACTGCTTCATAACCCAAACAAACCCCGCCGATTGAACCTACCTCATCTCCGTGAATATCCACTCAGCGGTGAGTCAGTTATTACGACTGCAAACTTTGTTTTGTTACTGAATGCGGTGCCGCGGTCGCCCATTTAAAAGCCTTTAGGCTAACCGCTAAGCCAGCGTAGCTAACGCTGTTTATATCGGTCTTTATTATAGACCGTGCTATTTTTGTTACTTTTATGGCCGAACGTTAGGCATAGTATTGAAGTATTGACTGAATACTTTATTACTGGTTGTTTTGTTCGTTTTGTATTGTTTTTGTTACTTTTCTGGTTAAAGCCAAAACGGCATATGGTAATTCTGTATTGACCAATTGACATGCACAAACAAATTGTTTGTTTGCCTAGACATTTAAATGTTATGAACCTGAGATTAGCTTATTGCTAATTTAATTTGATTTATTATAAAGTGCACTACTATTAGCTTGAAACTTGAATGATTGATACATATGTGTTAAATGTTATCATCAAGATAACTTAAGTACATGCTGTATGACTAATAGCATTAATGGTATTATTTATTTAGCATTATTTATTGTTATTTATGAATGTATTTATTTACTTTCTTGATGGAAAATTATTCAATTCATACTGAATTTTAATTTGTGTGTTTGACCTTGTTTAGGTCAGGTTTTTTTTTTCCTTTAGTTGAAATCGAGTTCAAGATGGCGAGCTGCCCGATCACCGCTGCGACGCGGTAGGATTACTACGGACCTATTTGAGTTTTCCCCATTTTTGTTCTTGAACTCAAGTTTTTTTCCTTTGGAACATTGAATGAACTATTCTCTCCGGACTGAACTGCCTTCTGTCATCACAGTTTTGACTACTTATTGTGAATATCATTATTGAATACCTGTTTATATATATACCATAGTAATATATACATTTATTATAATAGCTCATAACTTGCTATTACTGCTATTACATAATAATAATATATTTATTTGAGCTCTATTTTGTTGTTTGGTGTCTTATTCACACACTTAGGCTCCATAGCCGAACCTACTTCTGTCGCTTAATTACATCTATGGCCGCAGTCAGGCCCCTAGCCCCATAGTGCGTTACAAACATTAACCACATTTGCTTCATCACCATCACTCCCACATCATTCATTTCATTAGTTCTTTTATTTCTTAATTTTTTATTTCGTCTTGACCTTTATATGTAGGCTACTCTGTATTTAATCTCATTTTGACCTACTCTGTAGATCAGGCATTAAATATATTATCCTTTAGACCAAGTTGTTGCTCTGCATATTCTTTTGAACTATGAGAGCCTTTGATGTGGGAAGGATTCAATTAATCATTAATTTAATATTGATTAATTAATTTAAAATATTATGGTCACAGACTGTATTCTGGGTGGTGCCCTTTGAATTGAGTGCAAACTTATATGCAAAAGTAAGACAAAAATGTGATGCAAAATTTTAAAATGCAACACAAATATCTTAATATTTGGAGTTTGATGCATACTTCTATTATTTAGGCCACAGATTTTGTGTGTCCAGCATGCCCAAACTTGAACAGCAGAGAGCAGTGTTGCATTATAGATTTGACTACTCGCATGACATACACAGTATTCAAAGTGGCTCATTCCAAATGTGGATACAATAATACACCTATTCATTTTTACCCTTATAGTAAAAGAATCAGTGTGTTTCTGACAAAACAGCTAAGCATATTCTCCCTCCCTCCACCTTGAATAGCCATGTGCCAAACTGACTGTGGAGTGTGGTTTGCAGACCCTGTCACTCTCTCCTTTGTCCCATTGAACTTCAGATGAGACCATAGAGGGTCCAAACTGCTCTCAAGATGAAGATGCTGGTTTCTGATGACAACATACCCCAACAGTCAGATCTAGATCAGGATATTCATTTCATTTCAGCCCCCCCGCAAGCTATCGTTGGAGGTTTTCTTATCTGCTCTGGTGTGACTCCACCCCATTGGAGCAGGCTGTAGAGAAAGGGTGGTGGAGTTTGAGGACTAGGGATAGAACAATGTGTAAAATGGATGTAATATGATATGGTCAAGGAGGGGAGGCAAGGTGAAGGGAACAGACAACACATCAGAATCCAGGCCAGGAGCTCTCACAGGTCAGAGTCTAGTTTGTGGATATTTGTTTAAGTTGTTTGTTTGCACAAGCAATGTCTGGGCTCCAAGTTTAATGCTTGATCACTCTCGTTACTTGTGGGACGGACAAAATGGACACCTTCCCACACAGCTATTCTTCCCTTCACCCTGATGGGGGAGATATGGACTGATAAACACCCAGAGCTCCATTCTCTTGTGGTAAAAAAAGTAGTAAAGTAGTTTTAATTCGGTCTTCACATAATGGGAATAGTCTTCTAACACTGCCTCCCTATCTCACCATCTTTTTGTTTCTTTACTCAGCATGCAGTCTTGTTGTTGTTGTAGAATCCAGGCTCAAGCTCCCCTGCTCCCTCAGTGGTGAATCTCAGCCGCTGCAACTAAAGACATCCTGTTTGTCTCCAGTGAAACTGCATTAATATTCACAGGTGCAGTTTTGTGTGGTTTCCTTATGTAACACCAAGAAATAGATAGATGACCTCACAAACATACTGTACAACTCCTCCAGTAAGGATCACACAAACTTTACTTTTAGAGTGCATGACACATGCGTTTTTTTCTGGATGTGATTGTTTTGCCAATTTTCAAAGTTCAGTTTATTCATGTACTGTAGGACACAGGGGCTCTTTTCAGCAGCCAGTCTTTGGCTGTCTGTCTGCTGAACAGCGTTGCTCTGTGCTGCAGGGACTGAAGTGTTAAGCAACCAGAGCTCGCACACATCACTGCTTACAGTTTGTCAGATTATTTCCCGCAGTCTGAAGAAAACTGGCAATAAAAGGCCAAGCTTAATGTTGAACATGATGTTTAATATTATAGTGCTACTACTGAACTATGCTGATGCCATAATATAAATAAAACATGATCATAAAGCGATTACAAAATCTTTACACATCAGGATTACATGTCCAGTATACATCTGCCATGATTACAAAAACAATATCTAATTTCAGAGAAGACTCTTAGGCTGATCCAGCAAAGTGTCCTCCAGTCAAGTGCTGTTTCAGTCCTACATGTTACATGTTTTTGTTAGAAGTCATACTGGGAAACAAACATGGTTATTTTGGTGATGTACCTCCCAAGCTGGACACGTTTCTCTAGCTCACTCATTTCCACTTCTGCCTCCAGAGTGGCAGGGCCCTGCACAGGACTCACCAGCATCAACTGGCCTGTCAGGCGGTCTGAACGCTGGACTGTAAAATGGCGGCGAGCTTGCCTTCCACCCAGCAGAGAGAAACGAAGCGTGTCGCCCATCGGACGAAGTGCTGAGACCCTGAACATGACACGAGGGGCCGACAGGTTGGACACAACGGCCAGGTAATGGTAAGAGAAGGAATTTGGTGCCTGAGAGCATGCCTTGTTGTCCACAGGGCAGGGTTACGCTCACAACGCCTGAAAAACAAGGAGCGAGGCAGAGTTAAACTCATTACTTAGTCATTACTCTTATTTGTAGACGTTTATGGAAAATAACGCTTCTTACATGGGTGAAGTTTTGACATATGTAGCATGAGGAATTTTGGGGCAGTCCACACGAACACACTGGAAACCACCATATGTATTAACACACATGTGGTCCTTTGTGCAGTTGTTTTGCCTGGTAGCACACTCATCAATATCTGCGAAGTGTAAAAACAATTGCATGGGTATCATTCAGTCTGTATAGAAATTCAAATTCAATTCTTCAGTCACTGAAAAATATAATTACAAATATAATCCACAATGTTCTGTATCATCTTCCAGAAACAATTTTGTGGGATACTTTGGGGAGTGATGAAAAACAAATCTAAATAAATGTGATATTAAAACACTGTGTTTACCTTTACAGCTGCGCCCATCACGAGTCACATTGTATCCAGCAGGACAGGAACAGCGATAGCCTCCAGGGGTGTTAACACAAGTATGTAAACACAATCTCCCAGCCTGTCCATTATGGAACAGCTCACATTCATCTATGTCTGCAATGCAAAAAAAAATGACACTCACTGTGAACAATCCCATAGGGAATCATTACAATAGTTCATTCAGTATCAATGTACCAGTGCAGGTGTAGCTGTCCTCTGCCGGAGATGGTGTATCCGGGCTCACAGGTGCAGTGGGTGGTCCCCTGCACTATACTGCAACGTGATGGACGAACGAAGGGCCCAGTGGTGGCAGCTGGTAAGGTTGCAGCAGCAGCAGCAGCAGCCGTAGCAGGAGAGGTGGTCTTTAAAGACACGGGGACAAACAGTGAGGTGTCCGGAGGCTTTGGGAAAGAGCCGTTAGACGAAACGCTTCTGATGCATACTACAGAACCAGTCTGATGTCGTCTATGTAACAAATCAGACCCAGACAACGCATGACAGCTGCCAGCGCTGATACGAGGAGCCCGGGTGTTGATGTGCCGGCGAAGACGAGAAAACAAATAGACACAGCGGTTTACCGACATGGCTGGGGTGGTTTGTACCCACGGGTATAGCAACTTATTTCCGACTCTCCATACTCTTCATCAGGTCTAAATATGTGGATTAAACACTACCATAGTCAGTAGAGGACGGTCAAAACACTTCCCTTCCTACAGGCAACACAACGTGTGACAGGACCAGCCACTATGTAGCTGCTCACAAATATGCCTGTGCTAAAATTAAAGAGGGACAAACGTCTTCAAAGTGCAGGTTATCACCTATGTTGTGACCTGATCTTGTCACCCCGGATTCCCAGACTCCGTCCCTGATGCACAGAACATTGAATGAAAACCAGTACTGATCAGTTTCAGTTTCGCCTTTATAAAGGGAGAATGCACAGCTCAATACAGACCCCTCAATCTACTCCTGCAGCTGACCATTTGCATTCTGTCTGTCCCATGCATTAGGCTCGTTTTATTAATCTGACAACAAGGTGTGGTTACATTTACATAGATAGGCATAAAAGGTAATGTTTTTCAGTGAAACATGCATATTCAATAATCACAAGGTGGAGGGCGTATACGAAACTTAAAAGACATTGAAGTTCTCCCACTCACATCTTTGATGTGAGTGTGTGTGTTGTATTCTCACAGGTCCTCCTGCTACGACCTTGAGTATATCTTATCTCTTTGGCAAGCTTGTGTTTTCATCTTTGGGTCAACTAAGGGGTTTGCAGTTCGAATTTCTAAACTAACCATTAAACATCAGAATACTTTATGGCCTCAGTCAGAGGTCTCGATCTATGAGCAACCATACACATTTACCATATGTGCAAACAAACATATATTTTGACCATATATTTCCACAATTCCCCCTTTTGGACTCTACTAAGAGTCCAACACTCAGAAATATAAGGAAAAAAGAAACAATAAACGGTCACATCAGCAAATAGGAAAACACTGTGTGTAATCAAACAAAACTATGGGTAAAAGTGACATCTATATGTAACAACACTGTGAGTAAATGTCCAAACACCTGGTGTGTGTGTATGCTTGTCAAAACCATAAATGAAGGTGCAAAAAAGAAAAACTCTGTGAAAAATGTAGTGTATTAAAAAACATATCATGTGAGTACATAAAACGAAACATGTTATACATCATAGTGTGTGGGGTATTTTAATCGGTCGGTCTTTCACCGTTCCCCGCCCCCAGATACTCCTAACAGCTCAAATGTAATGAAAATTATCCTACAATAAGAATGTTCAAAATTGTGTTTTATCAGTTCATGTGTGTGTTCCTGTCCGTCTGCCTCATCGTCCAGCCCCCGCCTGGTTCTCTGGTCCTCTCGTCCTCAGGATGTGTCTTCTTTCTTCGGATCCCTGGGGTTAGACTACCCGGGATCCTTGATAAGATAAGATAAGATAAGATAAAACTTTATTAATCCCGAAGGAAATTCTTGTGCCAGAGGTATTAAGTTACATTAAATGCAGTTAAGTACAGAGTATAAGTGTCACTATAATCCAAAAAGAGTACAGTACACGGTATGAGCACAATATATGATACATGGATACAATATGGAGATGTAAGGTGCTAAGTAAACATAATATAGGAATGACAGTGATGCCTGACATGATTATCTAGCGCTTCTCCCTACAGAAAGGGGAGGAGTTATACAGTCTGATGGCCACTGGCAGGAAGGACCTCCTGTGGCGTTCTGTGCTGCTCCTCGGTAGTCTCAGTCTACCACTGAATGTGCTCCTGTAGGACAGCAGTGTGTCGTGCAGGGGGTGAGACGTGTTGTTACGAATACTGAGGAGTTTCCTCAGTATCCTCCTCTCCGTCACCTCCACCACAGACTCCAGCTCCACTCCCAGCACCGAGCCAGCCTTCCTAATGAGCTTGTTGAGTCTGTTGGTGTCGGCCGCCTTCATCCTGCTGCCCCAGCACACTACAGCGTAGAAGATGACGCTGGAGACCACCGAGTGGTAAAACATCTGCAGCATGGTCTGGCAGACGTTAAGGACCTGAGTCTCCTCAGTAGATACAGGCGACTCTGTCCCTTCCTGTATATTGCCTCTGCGTTTGTGGACCAGTCCAGTTGTGGTCAATGTGGACACCCAGGTATTTGTAGCTGTCCACAATGTCCACGTTGGTACCCTTGATGCTGACCAGGTTAGGGAGTGTCTGGTGCTTCCTGAAGTCCACCACCAGCTCTCTTGTCTTTGTGACATTCAGCTGCAGGTGGTTCTGTCCGCACCACTCCACAAAGCTGTCCACCACACTCATATACTCCGCCTCCCGACCTCTGCTGGTACAGCCCACAATGGCAGAGTCCATCCGAGAACTTCTGCAGGTGGCAGGACTGTGAGCAGTGTCTGAAGTCCGATGTATAGAGTGTGAACAGGAATGGAGACAGTACCGTGCCCTGGGGTGCCCCCGTGCTGCTCACTATCGTGTCCGAGACGGTGTTCCTCAGCCTCACAAATTGTGGTCGACCTGTAAGATAGTTAGTGATCCAGGTGAACAGTGGGGTCTCTACCTGCATGTCCAGGAGCTTCCTATTCAAAAGGGCAGGCTGCACGGTGTTAAACGCACTGGAAAAATCAAAGAACATGATTCTAACAGTGTTACCTGCCTCCTCCAAGTAGGTGTGTGCTCTGTGCAGCAGGTAGATGATGGCGTCCTCCACTCC
The DNA here is from genome assembly GCF_900634625.1 of Parambassis ranga. Taxonomy (NCBI): domain Eukaryota; kingdom Metazoa; phylum Chordata; class Actinopteri; family Ambassidae; genus Parambassis; species Parambassis ranga. The sequence continues at coordinate 15,265,677 of NC_041024.1, read as the reverse complement.
AATACGGGGCTGGTAAGCAAACTGCAGGGGGTCCAGCGATGGTTCCACAACAGCACGCAGGTGTTTCAGGACCAGCCTCTCCAGAGACTTCATCACATGTGAAGTCAGAGCAACTGGTCTGTAGTCGCTGTGTGTGCTTGGATGTTTGGTCTTGGGCACAGGAACAAGGCATGTTGTCTTCCACAGGGCAGGGACAGTCATCAGGCTCAGACTCAGGGAGAAGATGTGCTGGAAGACCTCACACAGCTGTGTGGCGCAGTCCCTGAGTACTCTGGGGCTGAGTCCGTCCGGTCCTGCAGCTTTTCCCGGTCGTAGTCAACTGAACTCCCTCCTCACATCCTCTGTGGTGAGTGGACACAGAAGAGCAGAGAGAGAGATCTGATGGGGGAGGGTGGGGGGTTGTTAATGGAAGGTGGGGTAAGGGGGGCAGGGTGATGTTATTGATGGGGAGGTGAAACTGGTTAGTATGGTTAGGGGGAGGGGGAGGAGGAGGTACATTGTTGTTATCGACAGGTGTTAATGGAGCATCACAGGGGGGGGGAGGGGGAGGGTGGTCAGGGAGTGGACTATCAAACCTGTTGAAGAACAGGTTCAGCTGGTTGGCCTCCTGCAGATCTCCATCCATCAGCTGGTCGGAGATCCTATTGTGGCCGGTGATGGTTCGCATGCCACTCCATACCTCCCTCAAGTTGTTCCGGGCAAGTTGGCTCTCCAGCTTCCTCCTGTAGCTCTCCTTGCCCTCTCCAATCTTCTCCCTCACCTCTGCCTGGGCCCTCCTCATCTCCTCTCTGTCTCCACTCAGAAGGCTGTCTTCTTTCTGTTGAGTGATGCCTTGATGTCCTTTGTCACCCATGGTTTATTGTTTGGAAAGCAGTGTATTGACCTGGTGGGATTAGAGAATCTGTACAAAAATTAACATATTCTGTGATACAGTCTGTGAGTGTGTCTACATCCTCACCGTGGGTGTCACAGAACACATCCCAGTCAGTCACCTCAAAACATCCCTGCAGGGTCTCCAGGGCTTCCGGTGTCCACCTCCGTACAGTTTTGGTGGTCACCGGCTGCCGCTGTACTGCTGGTATATACTGGGGTTTGAGGTGGACTAGGCTATGGTCTGATCTGCCCAAGGGAGGGAGAGCTATGGAGCTGTATGCCTCTTTAACATTAGCATACAGTAAATCTAGAGTTTTATTTTCTCTTGTTTTGCAGTCCACAAACTGCTTGAAAGTGGGCAGAGTTGATTTCAGATTAACATGGTTAAAATCGCCAGAAATCGCTATGAAGGCATTAGGGTGCTGGGTCTGAAGCCTCGCGGTCACAGAGCTGATGACGTCAGTAGCCCGCGACGCCTCAGCCGAGGGAGCAATGTAAACAACGAGTACAATGGCGTGAGAGAACTCTCTGGGCAAATAATACGGACGTAGACTCACCGCTAGCAGTTCAATGTCCGGGCTGCACACACGCTCCTTACCGTAACGTGTCCCGGGCTGCACCACCGGTTGTTCACGTAGAGCGCCAGTCCCCCTCCTTTCTTCCTGCCGCTCTCGGTGCAGTTCCTGTCCGCCCGAACCAACTGAAAGCCGGCTAAACTCACGGTAGAGTCCGGTATGTTTGCGTGCAGCCACGTCTCTGTAAAGCACATTACAGACGCCTCACGAAACACACACTCGCTCTTTGTGAGAGATGTTAACTCTTCCATCTTATTACCCAGTGATCTAACATTACCCATGACGATAGAAGGAAGATACGGCTTGTATCTTCTTTTCCTCAGCTGTCTTCTTTTGCCCCCTCTGCTTCCACGTTGTTTCCTTCTTAGTTCTTTGGGGATTTCGTGTCGCTGGCCATACATCCCGCTGTGCTGGAGACTCATCAGCTGATCCCTGGTGTAAACATGGAGCCCTGGCGTGTTTCCGTCACGGCCGAGACGCGGCATGATAAAAGTGCTCCAAAAGCGATGAAGACCACGAAGAAAGTCCGAAAAAGACGCATTATTGAAGTGCCTGACCGCTTATACTTCGATTTGGTATGAAGTAGAGTGTTTAGAGTAGAAATAAATTACGAAAAACAACTTAATACACCCGCGGTGCGCTGGCTGGCTGCTACCGCGAGGCCGCGCCGGAAGCTAACGAAAGAGTCCTGTAATGATTTTATTTTTATTTTAGATACTGTATTAATCCCAGAGGGAAATTCGTTATGGCTGCTGCACAAGCAGTGTCATACAATGACTAGCAAGGCGCGCCACAGGCTAGGGTGAAGTGTCTTGCCCAAGAACACACAACAGTGACTAGGGAGGAGTTGGGATCGAATCACCAACCTTCCGGTTATTGGACAACCCTGCTATCCCACTGCGCCACTGTTGCCCCACTGTTGATCTCTGTCAGGGGATTATTCTGCCCCTTTTGTGACAGGATCTGTGTCTGAATCAGCCGATTCAGACTTCTGTGCCCTCAGATCAGTTTGGACGTCCTGTAGAGAGCGTTGAGGCTCCTCTGCGCCTGCGCACGTGGCTCCAGTGATACCAGGTGTCCCCCTTTCCTCTCAGCCGAACCGCGTGAGAGGTGCGTTCCGTCACTTGGTAGGGACCGGTCCACCTTGGTTCCGACCACTTTCGTTTGATGACCCTCAGAAGCACCAGTCAGCCTCAGGCGGAACCCCGCTGGCAGCTGCTGGATGTCGGTCCTGTACCTGCTTGGAAAAGTTGGTCACCAAACCCTGCAGTTCGTGGAAATAAGCTTTAGAAGTTAACATCTGATCATCATGTTGCATCAAAGGAAGTTTAGAATGTGGTCCTGGAAAAGCTCTTCCTGTCTGCAATTCATGTGGTGTCAGTCCTGTAGAATGATTTACTGAACTTCTGATAGACATTAGGGCTAAAGGTAATGCATCCAGCCAATTCATGTTTGTCTGTGCACAGATTTTGGCCAATTTGTGTTTGATGGATTGATTCATTCTCTCAACTTTGCCTTGAGACTGTGGGTGGTAAACTGTACCAAAGGCATGTTTAAGTCCCAGCATTGCCTCCACCTGCTGGAGGTCTTTATTTTTGAAGTGTGTGCCATTGTCAGATCTGATTTTCTCAGGAAAACCATGTCTGGGAATGTAGGTGTTAATCAGAAACTTAATGACTGTTTACTGTCCTCTCTTTTTGCAGGACAGGCTTCTGGCCATCCTGAGTATGCATCAACACACATCAAAATGTATCTGTATCCTCTCACAGAGTCAACCATGTCAGTGTAGTCAATGATTATTTCTCTACCTGTCTTGGTCTCTAGAGGATATTTTCCAATTTCCGGTTTGATAGTCCGGTCTGGGGTTGTATCTACGACATTGGTCACATGTTCTGATCAAATACTGAGCCATGTCTTTCATGTAGGGGTGCCACCAGTGCTCAAGATTTTTCATCATCTGTGCCACTCCCACATGGCCTACCCCATGCGCTTCCTCCATGGCAGTCTGTCTCAGTCCAGGTGGCAGTATGGGGCGTCCGTCAGGCCCTCTCCATACTCTCCTGTGTCAGTCGCCCCTCTAGCTTTCCACAGTGTTTTTTCCTGTGGAGAGGCTTTGTTTTGCAATTGCATCAAATCAGTCAATCAACAGGGGGAGGCAAGTCTGTTTTCTGAACACATAAAAATCATTCGCTCAACATAGCCTGCTGCCTGTTTTGCTGCCTGATCTGCTGCATTGTTTCCTCTTGTGACCCTGTCAGTTCCTGCTCCATGACCTTTGCACTTAATCACAGCCACTTTGCTAGGCAACAACAGAGCTTCAGCAAGCTCTCTCATTTCAGCCTCATGCCGTATAGGTTTGTTAGTTGCAGTGAGAAAACCTGCTCTCAGCCATTGCCCTAATTCCACATGCACTGCTCCTGCCGCATATGCTGAGTCAGTAAAAACATTGATGTCCTGTCCTTGACCTATCTTAGTGCCTCAATCACTGCCCTCACCTCGGCTCTCTGCGCTGACTGCTGTCCCTCTAATCTTTCTGCTTTCAGTGTTCCCATTTCTTCCCGTGTCTTCAACAACTGCGTATTCTGCTCTGAGTCCTTCTGTGTCATGTCTAAAACAGCACCCATCTGTGAACAGATTTCTGGCCTCTGAAAGAGGTGTGGCTTGTAAATCGACTCTGACCTTTTCTTCCCTAATCACCCTCTCTGTGCATGTGTGTGGCTCTCCTGTTCCTATCTGGTCTGCCATGTTGATGCCCTCATGTGTGAAGGTGATGTTTTGGTGCTTCTAAAATCTTGCTCAACCTCCTCTGTCTCAATGAGGTGAGTGTGAATGTCTCTGAGTTCACGTATGCCACTACACTATGTGTTGTCAGTACATACAGCTGGTGTCCATGACCATGTGTGCGGTTTTTTGAATTAGCTTAGCTATTCCTGCTGCGTGTTGTGTGCACTGAGGGTGTCTTTTCTCCATGTTGTCCAGGGGGACACTGATGTACATCAGTATTAGTCTCTCTCCCCCTTTCTCTGGAACAGGATGCCATTGATGCAGGCATCCGTTCCAGAGACATCCAAATAGAAAGGTAAAGTGTAGTCAGGGGTGGCTAGTTCTGCTGCAGTGGCCAAAGATTGTTTAAGAGTAATGAATGCTTGTTCCGCGGCCTGCGTCCAATTTAGGCGAGCTGACACATTACGCATGCCATGTTCTTTGACAAGGTCTCTGAGAGGTTGTGTGAGGCCAGTGTAGTTAGCAACAAAGTTTCTACTGTAGCCAGTCAGACCGAGAAATGAGAGCATGTCCTTCACTTTATCAGGACGCGGATGATGCAAAATGGTAGATTTGTGTGAAGGCGATATGCTGACTCCCTTTTGTGAAACAATGCGTCCTAAGAAAGCAACTTGTTTCCTGACTAATTGGAGTTTAGATTTGCTGACCTTAAAACCAGCTGTGGCCAGATGTTGCAAAACAGCCTGCGTGGCATCCAGGCAGAATGCTGCCGTTGGAGCTGCGATAAGAAGGTCATCAACGTACTGAATGAGTGTAGTGTTTTCTGGGAGGGTGGCAGTGACTGAGTATCTGTTTCAAACCTGATTAAAAGTACCGGGGGAGAGCGCAAAACCTTGAGGTAGCCTGGTGTAGCGATACTGCGTTCCCTGATATGTGAATGAGAAAATGTCTCTGCATTCAGGTGCCAGAGGGAGACAAAAGAAGCATTAGCTAAATCTATGCAGGTGAACCAGCTCTGTGAAGGATCCAGTTGGGCCAATGCCACGTATGGATTCGGAACTGGTACCGTGGGGGTTGACAGTGCAGCGTTAATGTCCCTCAGATCATGTGCCATGCGATATTTATCTGTCCCTTTCTTTTCTACAGGTAGGATGGGAGTGTTCCAATCTGAGTGAGAGAGTTCCAGCACACCATTTTCAAAGAGTCCATGAATGGTATCTGCAATGCCAGCTCCGGCTGCTGGCTTGTGTGGATACTGTGGTATCCATAAAGGGCCTGGTGTGTTAATCTGAAACGTCACAGGTTCACAGTCCACCAGACCCACATCAGTGGGACCGTCTGCCCATAAACGTGGTGGCAAGCTGTCAATCACAGCCTGTGCCAGAGGATGATCAGTTTTCTCTCTACCATGATGTCTAGCAAGCAGTTCAGTGCCAGAGTGACAGTGTTCATAATTGAAACAGTTATTTTGTATGCTTTAGCAGATGGAGAATACATGATTTGAGGTAAAGGTGTGGGTTGCCAGTCTGATTGCCCCATGGCACGTTTAACCATGCCACCTAGTTCTTTGGCCTGGTGGTTTGGATGTACAGCTAATGAGACGTGGGGATGCCCTTCGTCACTCATCATGTACCAAGACATTTGTTCTGGAGTGAGGTCCACACCGGCTGCCACGCCCTCAGGTGCCACAAAAAATGTCTCGGACTGTAATAGACCATCCTGTCCCTCTAGGGAGTGCGCAAACTTCTCATGGTACCAATCAGTTTGGCTGCCTGTCATAAAACGAAGTCACATGAGGGGGGTCAGGGGGAGAAACATATGGTTCGACCTGGGCTATCCAGGGCTTCCACTGCAGGTAGGCAGAGAGGATTCCTGGGTTCTGGGGAGTTTCAGGATATAACATGCCCCAGTAGATGTCAGCACATGGGTCAGTCACAGGTCTCATCAGATATTGTCCGCCTGTGTCTGCAACATTACAGTGGAACATGGTGCCGTCCGGCAGTGTCACTGTCAGCCCGTCTGGGCCGCACAAAATAGATGCTCCAAACTTAATCAGCAAGTCTCTCCCAGTATATTCAGAGGCAGAAGAGGTGAGTGTACAAAACAGTGTGAAACAGTCTGATGTCCCAGCTGAGCAGTCATGGGAGTGGTTATAGGCAGAGTCTGTTATATCCCCAGAGAAGCCTATCACAGTGATAGAGTTGCTGGACAGTTCCATAGAAGATGAGTGAAACAATGTAGAACAGGTGGCGCCAGTATCCACCAGAAAAGGCAGTGTCTCATCCTCTACTTGCATAGATAACATCGGATCTGCCGTAACGATGTAATCTGAGCTGCTCTGTGGGGCGGGCATTGTTGTGAGAAGTCAAAATCCCACTGTTCCCAGCCGGAAACAGGAAACTGTCCAGTGAATGGAGGTCCTGGGGGGCGGGAGGAAGCCCTCCGTGGACCAGACGCTGCACGTCCTCGGGCATACGGTCCCTGTCTGTGTGGACAGTCTTTGGCCCAGTGTCCCAACTCCTCACAGTAATAGCAGCGGGTCACGACCTGGGTCTCCCCTCGGCTGTCCCCTAAGTGTTCCACCCCTTCCGCTCCTGCCTTTCCATCTGCCCCTCCCTGATCCGTACCCCCTGTAGGACCCCGTAGGCTGCTGATAATCAGGAGAATAAGGTGGTGGAGGCACCCAAGGTGTGCCAGGAGGTGCGTCAGAGCTTTCAGTGACAACCATGAACTTTATTATTTTTATCTTTCTTTTTGTCATTGCCTTCTGTCTGGCCTCAGTCAATTGCAGTTTCAATAATTGTGCTTGCAAATCCTGGACATCCTTACTGTCAGCTTGTGCTGCCTCTGGGCACCCATTTGGGGTCTTGGGGTCCCATTTCAAAGTGGGAACGGCGGCTCCAGCAGGCAGAGGATATTTATTTCTTAGTGCTCTGCCTATTTCAGTGCTGACCTGAGTGAAAGGTGTGTCATCTTCTCTGTCTAGTAGTGGCGCGTCCTCCTCTATGTCCCTCACTTCTGAAGCTGTAAGACACCTAGAAATAACGGCCCGAAAATCACCTAGAGCGAGTCTGTGGCCTGCTGTCAGACTGTCAAGTTGACTCAGCCACATTGCTCCACCTTCGGCCACTGGAGGTAATTTATCCACTAGTGCCTGTACATCACCTAGTGGGAATGGACGATATTTGATCTGGTGTTCAGTTTGAATCAGTGGTAACTGATGGTTGAGTGTCTGGTGTATTATCATGTCCTTGAGATCTAGTTGTCATGCGGTGTGTTCTGCTTCTGTGTGCTAAGTGTTCAGCTTCATGTGTTTTCAACCACTCCTCAGTAGCCTTGGCCTGTCCTCTGTAATAATCAAACATGTCTCCCTGCTCCGCGGACCAAACACCCTCGACCTGCATCTGATCTCCAGCTGTCCTCCCTTCCTGTGATCCGTCTTTCCACACGCCTCCCACCTGAAGTGTAGCGTCTCCAAATTGGGGGTTAGCGTGTGCATATGTGTGTGGTGTTAAGTCCTGAGCTATAGCAGCCCGCAACTCCTTTAATTCTTCCTGCAAACTGTTGCACCTTGTCTATTTCTCCCTGCTTTGTGTTCACAATGTCTGGTGTCTGTATTCTGTGTGACAGCGGGGCTTCAGCTGCAACACATAGTGCTCTGTCGCAGCTCGGTTCTCTCTCCTTTCGCAGCTGGAAAGGTGAGAGGGTCAGGGACCTCTGGAGGCCCTTCACGGGTGCTAACTCCCGAGGGTAAAGCAGACACACTACTCACTTGGGACGTGTGAGAGCTGTCATCAGACCACGCCTCAGGGGAATCAGGCGTGTCTGTTATGGCCAGTGTGCCTTGAGTTATTTGTAAAACTGGATATAATCCAGCAGATGAATGAGAGGATGGTGGTGCAGTAGGAGGGGGTGGTGTATACGGTTGGGGGATCCTTATGTTTTTCTGCTTTGTCATCCTGTGTTTTGGGCTTCTCAGTCATGAGGTGAGTTACACCCTGACCTATCAAAGCCATCGCGCCCACTGAGCTCTCTTTCCTCTGCTTTTTTCCTGCTCCCTCTTAAATCTCCCTTTCTTAGACCAACCACACTGCTCTGCACTCTTCCTGGCCTTCTCCCTCTCTGCTTCGCTTCACCCTCCTTTCTCCAAAACTCCTTCTGTAAACAACCTCTATCTTTCATGCCACGGCCTATTTCTCCCAACAAATTAATGACTGCCTCCCTCATCTGAGTCAGCTCTTCTGATGCGGTTTTAGAGTCAAAAGCCTGATGCGCGCTTTCTCTAAAATAATTCAGTTGAGCTTCTACTGTTTTTAGTGGGCTGTTCGGACCCCACCCATCATCAACAGTGTCTCTGGTTAAAATCTCCGGCCATGTCGTCAGTCATCAAAGTCTCAGTCATGTGATTACGTGAAAATTAAAAACTAAAGCTTAATAAGTTGTGTTATTTGCAAAACTGTGCTCAGAAGAATTAACAAAACTATGTTGTTAGAAAAGTTCACAAAACTATGTTCACATCAGAAATATATACAAAAGTATGTGCACAACAAAAACACTAATCCAGTTCGGAGTGAACCTAACTTCAACAGGCCACTGCTTTATGTTTACACCAATTAAGGTTTCCAGCAGTGCTGCTGCTTCAGTTCACCTCGTCTCTGGCATTCATACACATTCCACACTCATGCTTTACCCATTTATACTGCGCGCTCTGTGTGTGTGTCAGTACTGTATCTTCACTTCTCTTTGTTTCTCTTTAGGGTGCTTCATGAACTCACAGGACTTATTCTCTGGTCTTGCCGTCCAGTGTAAGAACGGCTCACAGTTATTTCATTATTTATTCTCTACTCTCTGGTCTTGTCGTCTTTATCTCAGACGACTCACAGTTATGAGTCTCAGTATTCCTTTCTTTTCTAGATTCTGGCCGTCTGAGAATATGGCACGCTGTGTCCCTGGTACTCAGTCCAATGGATTCGAGACTAGCCTCTGTCCGTGACACCAGAATCTTATATATCTGTAATTTGGAAGCCTGTAGACTTACTACAACTCCCGCCTAACTAGTGCGGTCATTGTTTCAGTTTCCAGTCAGTCCAACATTCATACCATGTGTTTTTGCCTGGTCTTGTTCCTTTTTCTCTCTTTCTGTAGTGATTTAGGGTTCCTCAAGCCCCGGGCCTCAAACCCAGCTTTTCCCGGCCTCTCGTCAGAGCACCGGTGGAGTTGCCACACTCAGGATTTTCTTGCTACCCCCTTTTTCTCTTAATTCTCTTAATCCTCTGCAGGGCATCATTTACTATCTCTTAAACAGCTGTAGTCATTACTCATATGCACCGTAGTCATATTCATTCACTTACGTTATTGTTAATTCACTGTAGTCATAATTCATTCACTTACAGTTATTCTCTTAAATTCATTCGATCAATGTTCTTTCACTTTTACAGACAGATTAACTACTAAGACTCGGGACATGTTACATTTTAGAGTAGTCAATGCGATATAAAAGGTCGGCTTACCTTATTGTTGCCATGGCACGTGTCCCTCTGGTCTGTTCGTAATCGGCCCCTGTGTTCATTGACGGATCTGAGGATGATTTTTGTCTTTGATCCCGTACTGAGCCCCGAAATTTGTGACCTGATCTTGTCACCCCGGATTCCCAGACTCCGTCCCCCGATGCACAGAACTTGAATGAAAAACCAGTACTGATCAGTTTCAGTTTCGCCTTATAAAGGGAGAATGCACAGCTCATACAGACCCCTCGATCTGCTCCAGCAGCTGACCATTTGCATTCTGTCTGTCCCATGCATTAGGCTCGTTTTATTAATCTGACAACAAGGTGTGGTTACATTTACATAGATAGGCATAAAGGTAATGTTTTTCAGTGAAACATGCATATTCAATATCACAAGGTGGAGGGCGTATAACGAAAACTTAAAAGACATTGAAGTTCTCCCACTCACATCTTTGATGTGAGTGTGTGTGTGTATTCTCACAGGTCCTCCTGCTACGACCTTGAGTATATCTTATCTCTTTGGCAAGCTTGTGTTTTCATCTTTGGGTCAACTAAGGGGTTTGCAGTTCGAATTTCTAAACTAACCATTAAACATCAGAATACTTTATGGCCTCAGTCAGAGGTCTCGATCTATGAGCAACCATACACATTTACCATATGTGCAAACAAACATATATTTTGACCATATATTTCCACACCTACCAACTTGGATGATATTTTATATATGTGAAGCGTATTGTTTTAACTTAAACGTATTTATTTAAATATTTAAGCTCAAAACATATTAAATAATAAACAGGCACAGCTAAGGACTTCTCAGTGGCATAACTCGGCGGTCTATGCTAACAGCCAGAAAACAAGCGAAGGAGACCACGGCCATGCGGCACCTGGCGGCAATAAAGCTCACTTCCGGAAACGTTTTTCACTTCCGCACTGGGGACACCGCTGCACCAGAGCTACATGCTTGTTGCTTGGCTTTGGTAATTAGTTTGATTGCCGTTATTGTTCTTCACCCTCTTTCTTCCTTTTTTATTCTTCAGTACGTTTTTTGGCACAGCGTATCGTCAGCATACAGACCGATTTCAGCCATTCAACTATCAAATGTTCACCTCACAGTTCACCTCAAGGACATTCCAGGTCAACAAGTTTTTTAAACAAAATTATAGTTTTTCAAACATTAAGCAATTTCGGTGTCATTTTTAACATAGGAGTCTATGAGAGGGCCCTTCAATGAGGGTCATCTGTCAAATGTATCTCTGTAATTTCAAGCTACAGACTCCATTTTAGTCTTAATACACTCATCAGATGCTGCTCTATCAAACTTGTATTCAGAGTTTTCTAATTTCGAATCGTTTCCGCATGCCAGTCTGTCAAAGTTGGAGTGGTTTTTGAGGTCTCCTCTGCTGTTACCATGGTGACAGCTGACACACAGAGGCATACAAAGCTCTGAATTTCTCTGATTCTCCAGCAATTCAGAGCAATCCTTCACATCAGCATTCAAAGCAATGCTTCAGCTGCAGCAATCAAACCTTTTTCCTAGTTATAATAAGGGTTGTTGCCAGGGTTTTTAGGGTTCTTATATGGTGGATGAAAGTCATCATCAAGAGGGCCACATTAATTTCAAGTGTTGGCATAGTTTTGCAGTTTCTATTAGATTATATGCATTTGGTTTGTTTAGGTGTTGTTAGGTGAATGTTACACATCTGGCTCAGGGGTCCTCTAAATTTCAAAATACCTGCAAACATAGAAAGAAAGTCTGTAAAATGATTGGAAAGACGTCCTCATGTTCCTGTGGAGTTTGCTCAAAAGCCCAGATGCCTGAGGGAATTAACTGGTTGGCTTTATACAGGACCTGTAATGTTAGGTGCCTATCATTACAGACTCGAGTCACGCAAGCATGGCGAGCACCCACCAGCAGAAACATGAATCGGCGCCCCTGCACACAACACTCTGTTACAGTATAAAAATATTTCAATCATGAGAGACTCTGTGAACTGAATGAGAACAGATTTATTAATACAATAATTGTGAATGTGCATTGGCAGGCCAGGGCATTTAGATACGTATTTGGAAAACTACAAAAATTGCTTCCCTATTTATAAAAAAAAACATGAAGCCTTCAGTCTTTAAATCTCCCTCATTAATATTCAGTGAACAGAGGCTTGATGCCCTCTTGTGGTAAAAAGGTAAAAATCACTACAACTCTGTCAGTCACCAAGCCCTCTGCATATGTGCTGTGTGTGTGTATTAGTGTGTGCAGACAGTGAACTAGAGAGAGGTTTGTGGTCAGTAGCATGGGAGCCACATAGGGAAGAATGCTTTCCTTGGTCCTTGTGTCATATGCAGAAGGTCTGTGATGGCACAGTCATTGTGGGGTGTATATGGACAGGGGAGGAGTACAGGAGCCTGACGGATGCAGGTCAAACCATGTGCAACTCAACACCATCAAGACTAAAGAGATGGTGGTCGACTGACTTGGGAGGTCCATACCCCCACCTGCGGCCTGTGTCCATCGAGGTGTATGTGTGGAGGTGGCTTGTATCATCCATAGTGAAACACCTTATATTATTTTTTTTTCAAGCATACATTTGATCATTTTTGCACCTGTAAAGCTGTAACCAGGACTACTTGTAAATACTGTTATGAACTTTAACTTTTGTATTAAGAATAATAATAAACAGTAAAAAGAAAAAGAGATGGTAAAAAGAGCTCAAATATAGAATACAAGTACACACTTGTATTCATAATGCAATTATTGGTGATGAATTAAATGTAATTAAAGGACATTTCCAGGCGAGTCCTTTCATTCACAAGCAAATCCCACAGAAGCAATACATTTTGTAATATTCCTCCTTGTGACGCACTAATAGATCTGTTAATATGGCAAACTTCTGCTGCTACATGTGGCCAGCACCAATACAATAAAAAACATATAATAACTATATGTATAATAATAATAACTCTCAGGTCTTCCAGTCTCAGACAGGTCCTCTGACAAGTCCTGCTGGACAGAAGAAAGAGGTCTCATGCCATCCCAATCATCTCATCCTCAGAGTGTTCAGAGGACTTGCCCCAGATGCCATCTCGCCAGACCGCCTCGCACACCAGCCATTGTCGCTGTCATCCTTCTCCTCCTCCCAGTCGTCATTGTCCTCCTCCTCCTCCCACGTCACCCACTCCTCCCAGTTGTTGTCCTCCTCCTCCTCCTCCTCCTCCTCTTCCTCCTCCTCCTCCTCCACCCCGCCTCCTCTTCCTCCTCCACCTCCGCCTCCTCTTCCTCCTTCTTTACCTCCTCCACTTCCACCTCCCCTCCGCCCTCCTCCTCCTCCCACGTCACCCACTCCTCCCAGTTGTTGTCCTCCTCCTCCTCTCCTCTTCCTCCTCCTCCTCCTCCTCCCCCACCTCCTCCTCCTCCTCCACCTCCGCCTCCTCTTCCTCCTTCTTTACCTCCTCCACTTCCACCTCCGCCTCCTCCCCTCCTCCTCCTCCTCTCCTCCTCCTCGTCCACTTCCACCTCCGCCTCCGCCTCCTCCTCCTCCTCCTCCTCATCCTCACTAATCCAGATGACCTCAGGGAGGTCTCCTGGGGGACACTCGATGACCACGCCAATGTCCTCTGAGGAGAAAGAAAAACACACGAAAAAGTTCAAAATAAGAAGGAGCTGGTGTTGACGAGATGAGAACATGAGAATGACTCCATGAGATTGGACAGGAACACAGCTGACTATAGATGAAAGACTGCAGCAGGCTTTTGTTTCAGATGTTTTGACATGAGGAACATATGTATTAAATATTGCACTACTTTTTACCTAAACTCTTTTACCACACAAAATACCTACAGATGTGCTACAACGCATAAATAAAATATTGACTGTGCTGGTTGTTATTTAAGCCACAGAGCATCTGAACCAAAGCAGAGTAACAGTGATAACAGCAGAACACACATATTTATGTATATGTCTCAATAAACACATCTTATTAGTGGCAAACATGTAAAATGTAAACATCTAATTAAACATACCAACGTCACACATAACATCAACATCTGTCCTGATGGAGTCCTGAGGAAGATCCAACTTCAGTTGCTTAGCAGCTGGCTCCTCAGTGGAACAAAGTAAGCTCCCAAAGCCACGCTTGACCTGAGGAACACCAGGCCCGACCAAGTGTCTGAATCTGTCATACCGCTCTGGAACACTAGGGGAGTGAGCAGTGGGGACGTCATTTGGACTCTCAGGTCTTCCAGTCTCAGACAGGTCCTCTGACAAGTCCTGCTGGACAGAAGAAAGAGGTCTCATGCCATCCCAATCATCCTCATCCTCAGAGTGTTCAGAGGACTCGGTCAAAGTGTCATAGCCAGAATCCTCCTCCTCGTCCTCCTCGCACTCCACCCAGCCATTGTCGCTGTCATCCTTCTCCTCCTCCCAGTCGTCATTGTCCTCCTCCTCCTCCCACGTCACCCACTCCTCCCAGTTGTTGTCCTCCTCCTCCTCCTCCTCCGCAGTCAGGCCCCTAGCCCCATTGCGTTACAAACATTAACCACATTTGCTTCATCACCATCACTCCCCAGTCATTTCATTAGTTTCTTTTATTTCTTAATTTTTATTTCGTCTTGACCTTTATATGTAGGCTACTCTGTATTTAATCTCATTTTGACCTACTCTGTAGATCAGGCATTAAATATATTATCCTTTAGACAGTTGTTGCTACTGCATATTCTTTGAACTATGAGAGCCTTTGATGTGGGAAGGATTCAATTAACATTAATTTAATATTGATTATTAATTTAAAATATTATGGTCACAGACGGTATTCTGGGTGGTGCCCGTTGAATGAGTGCAAACTTATTACAACTCTCAGGTCTTCCAGTCTCAGACAGGGTCCTCTGACAAGTCCTGCTGGACAGAAGAAAGAGGTCGCATGCCATCCCAATCATCCTCATCCTCAGAGTGGTTCAGAGGACTCGGTCAAAGTGCCATAGCCAGATCCTCCTCCTCGTCCTCCTCGCACTCCACCCAGCCATTGTCGCTGTCATCCTTCTCCTCCTCCCAGTCGTCATTGTCCTCCTCCCTCCTCCCACGTCACCCACTCCTCCCCAGTTGTTTGTCCTCCTCCTCGCCTCCTCCTCCTCCTCCTCCTCCTCCTCCTCCCTCCATCCTCCACACTCCGCCTCCTCTTCCTCCTTCTTTACCTCCTCCACTTCCCAACCCCTCCGCCTCCTCCTCCTCCCTCCTCCTCCTCGTCCTCAATAATCCAGATTGACCTCAGGGAGGTCTCCTGGGGACACTCGATGACCACGCCAATGTCCTCTGAGGAGAAAGAAAAACACACGAAAAAGTTCAAAATAAGAAGGAGCTGGTGTTGACGAGATGAGAACATGAGAATGACTCCATGAGATTGGACAGGAACACAGCTGACTATAGATGAAAGACTGCAGCAGGCTTTTGTTTCAGATGTTTGACATGAGGAACATATGTATTAAATATTGCACTACTTTTTACCTAAACTCTGTTACCCACACAAATACCTACAGATGTGCTACAACGCATAAAATAAAATATTGACTGTGCTGGTTGTTATTTAAGCCACAGAGCATCTGAACCAAAGCAGAGTAACAGTGATAACAGCAGAACACACATATTTATGTATATGTCTCAATAAACCATCTTATTAGTGGCAACATGTAAAATGTAAACATCTAATTAAACATACCAACGTCACACATAACATCAACATCTGTCCCCTGATGGAGTCCTGAGGAAGATCCAACTTCAGTTGCTTAGCAGCTGGCTCCTCAGTGGGAACAAAGTAAGCTCCCAAAGCCACGCTTGACCTGAGGAACACCAGGCCCGACCAAGTGTCTGAATCTGTCATACCGCTCTGGAACACCTAGGGGAGTGAGCAGTGGGGACGTCATTTGGACTCTCAGGTCTTCCAGTCTCAGACAGGTCCTCTGACAGTCCTGCTGGACAGAAGAAAGAGGTCTCATGCCATCCCAATCATCCTCATCCTCAGAGTGTTCAGAGGACTCGGTCAAAGTGCCATAGCCAGAATCCTCCTCCTCGTCCTCCTCGCACTCCACCCAGCCATTGTCGCTGTCATCCTTCTCCTCCTCCCAGTCCGTCATTGTCCTCCTCCTCCTCCCACGTCACCCACTCCTCCCATGTGTTGTCCTCCTCCTCCCCCCTCCTCCTCCTCCTCCTCCTCTCCTCCTCCTCCTCCTCCACCTCCCGCCTCCTCTTCCTCCTTCTTACCTCCTCCACTTCCACCTCGCCTCCTCCTCCTCCTCCTCGTCCTCAATAATCCAGATGACCTCAGGGAGGTCTCCTGGGGGGACACTCGAGTGACCACAGCCAATGTCCTCTGAGGAGAAAGAAAAACACACGAAAAAGTTCAAAATAAGAAGGAGCTGTTGTTGACCGAGATGAGAACATGAGAATGACTCCATGAGATTGGACAGGAACACAGCTGACTATAGATGAAAGACTGCAGCAGGCTTTTGTTTCAGATGTTTGACATGAGGAACATATGTATTAAATATTGCACTACTTTTTACCTAAACTCTTTTACCACACAAAATACCTACAGATGTGCTACAACGCATAAAATAAAAATATTGACTGTGCTGGTTGTTATTTAAGCACAGAGCATCTGAACCAAAGCAGAGTAACAGTGATAACAGCAGAACACACATATTTATGTATATGTCTCAATAAACCATCTTATTAGTGGCAACATGTAAAATGTAAACATCTAATTAAACATACCAACGTCACACATACATAACGCGATGATACTTTTAAGTGCTTTTATCGAGCGAAATCACTGATTTTGTCATGAAAAGAGAAGAAACTGTTTTCAGTCCTACCACTGCTCTCCTCCAGAGCAGGGGGCTCGCGGGGGGGTCTTCTGGAGGCCATGAGAAAAAATGAAAAAAAAAAAATAAATAAATTCTGGTGTTCAGGAGATTTTTTGTCAGGTGTCGTTGATGCTCCAAGTGGTTAGCTGAACCGGAGTTAGCGAACACTTTGTAGTTGTGGTCGATGTCCTCCGATGCTGAGTAGTGCTCCTCGAGTCGCTGCTCTAATGCTCTGATGCAGCCTCCACAGGTTGTGTTTGTTTGTTTTATAAACGGTTAGCAGGTTATATAGCCACTGCCTGTCACCATGACAACTTCTTTGAAATTCCATAGTTACGAATAGTTGTATGTTACGTATATTTTGTGCATCTTTTAAATTTACATTTGCATACAATTAATATTTTATTATTGTATGATATCTTATAAAAGGTATGTGGATATATTGCAGTTTAGGCCTCAATGACCACACTAAAATTAATGCAATGCCAGTTTATTTATTCTGCATTATTATTATTATTATCTGCTTTTTCCTTTTGCCCTTGAGGAAGAAGAGGAAGATGAGATGCTTTCACGTCCCAGCCAGCCCAGCTATTCGCTGCCAGCCTGGTTCATGTCCGAGGACGTACATGAGATCAGGGGGGGACCCTGTAACCCGCGTAACTAGAGCATCTCACTTCCTGTCACCACTTATTGTGGCAGGGTGTGTTTCCTATAAGTTCCGGGGCACAACCCCGCACTTCCGGATTTCCTCTTGCTCCATGGCTGCTGCTGTCCCTGTGGTTGGCGTGCTCCGGTTAGCATTCGGGAAAAATTAATGGTTAAACTGCTTCATAACCCAAACAAACCCCGCCGATTGAACCTACCTCATCTCCGTGAATATCCACTCAGCGGTGAGTCAGTTATTACGACTGCAAACTTTGTTTTGTTACTGAATGCGGTGCCGCGGTCGCCCATTTAAAAGCCTTTAGGCTAACCGCTAAGCCAGCGTAGCTAACGCTGTTTATATCGGTCTTTATTTTAATAGACCGTGCTATTTTTGTTACTTTATGGCCGAACGTTAGGCATAGTATTGAAGTATTGACTGAATACTTTATTACTGGTTGTTTTGTTCGTTTTGTATTGTTTTTGTTAATCTTAAAGCCAAAACGGCATATGGTAATTCTGTATTGACCAATTGACATGCACAAACAAATTGTTTGTTTGCCTAGACATTTAAATGTTATGAACCTGAGATTAGCTTATTGCTAATTTAATTTGATTTATTATAAAGTGCACTACTATTAGCTTGAAACTTGAATGATTGATACATATGTGTTAATGTTATCATCAAGATAACTTAAGTACATGCTGTATGACTAATAGCATTAATGGTATTATTTATTTAGCATTATTTATGAATGTATTTATTTACTTTCTTGATGGAAAATTATTTAATTCATACTGAATTTTAATTTGTGTGTTGACCTTGTTTAGGTCAGGTTTTTTTTTTTTCCTTTAGTTGAAATCGAGTTCAAGATGGCGAGCTGCCCGATCACCGCTGCCGACGCGGTAGGATTACTACGGACCTATTTGAGTTTTCCCCATTTTGTTCTTGAACTCAAGTTTTTTTTCCTTTGGAACATTGAATGAACTATTCTCTCCGGACTGAACTGCCTTCTGTCATCACAGTTTTGACTACTTATTGTGAATATCATTATTGAATACCTGTTTATATATATACCATAGTAATATATACATTTATTAGAATAGCTCATAACTTGCTATTACTGCTATTACATAATAATAATATATTTATTTGAGCTCTATTTTGTTGTTTGGTGTCTTATTCACACACTTAGGCTCCATAGCCGAACCTACTTCTGTCGCTTAATTACATCTATGGCCGCAGTCAGGCCCCTAGCCCCATAGTGCGTTACAAACATTAACCACATTTGCTTCATCACCATCACTCCCACATCATTCATTTCATTAGTTCTTTTATTTCTTAATTTTTTATTTCGTCTTGACCTTTATATGTAGGCTACTCTGTATTTAATCTCATTTTGACCTACTCTGTAGATCAGGCATTAAATATATTATCCTTTAGACCAAGTTGTTGCTCTGCATATTCTTTTGAACTATGAGAGCCTTTGATGTGGGAAGGATTCAATTAATCATTAATTTAATATTGATTAATTAATTTAAAATATTATGGTCACAGACTGTATTCTGGGTGGTGCCCTTTGAATTGAGTGCAAACTTATATGCAAAAGTAAGACAAAAATGTGATGCAAAATTTTAAAATGCAACACAAATATCTTAATATTTGGAGTTTGATGCATACTTCTATTATTATTTAGGCCACAGATTTTGTGTGTCCAGCATGCCCAAACTTGAACAGCAGAGAGCAGTGTTGCATTATAGATTTGACTACTCGCATGACATACACAGTATTCAAAGTGGCTCATTCCAAATGTGGATACAATAATACACCTATTCATTTTTACCCTTATAGTAAAAGAATCAGTGTGTTTCTGACAAAACAGCTAAGCATATTCTCCCTCCCTCCACCTTGAATAGCCATGTGCCAAACTGACTGTGGAGTGTGGTTTGCAGACCCTGTCACTCTCTCCTTTGTCCCAATGAACTTCAGATGAGACCATAGAGGGTCCAAACTGCTCTCAAGATGAAGATGCTGGTTTCTGATGACAACATACCCCAACAGTCAGATCTAGATCAGGATATTCATTTCATTTCAGCCCCCCCGCAAGCTATCGTTGGAGGTTTTCTTATCTGCTCTGGTGTGACTCCACCCCATTGGAGCAGGCTGTAGAGAAAGGGTGGTGGAGTTTGAGGACTAGGGATAGAACAATGTGTAAAATGGATGTAATATGATATGGTCAAGGAGGGGAGGCAAGGTGAAGGGAACAGACAACACATCATAATCCAGGCCAGGAGCTCTCACAGGTCAGAGTCTAGTTTGTGGATATTTGTTTAAGTTGTTTGTTTGCACAAGCAATGTCTGGGCTCCAAGTTTAATGCTTGATCACTCTCGTTACTTGTGGGACGGACAAAATGGACACCTTCCCACACAGCTATTCTTCCCTTCACCCTGATGGGGGAGATATGGACTGATAAACACCCAGAGCTCCATTCTCTTGTGGTAAAAAAAGTAGTAAAGTAGTTTTAATTCGGTCTTCACATAATGGGAATAGTCTTCTAACACTGCCTCCCTATCTCACCATCTTTTTGTTTCTTTACTCAGCATGCAGTCTTGTTGTTGTTGTAGAATCCAGGCTCAAGCTCCCCTGCTCCCTCAGTGGTGAATCTCAGCCGCTGCAACTAAAGACATCCTGTTTGTCTCCAGTGAAACTGCATTAATATTCACAGGTGCAGTTTTGTGTGGTTTCCTTATGTAACACCAAGAAATAGATAGATGACCTCACAAACATACTGTACAACTCCTCCAGTAAGGATCACACAAACTTTACTTTTAGAGTGCATGACACATGCGTTTTTTCTGGATGTGCTTGTTTTGCCAATTTTCAAAGTTCAGTTTATTCATGTACTGTAGGACACAGGGGCTCTTTTCAGCAGCCAGTCTTTGGCTGTCTGTCTGCTGAACAGCGTTGCTCTGTGCTGCAGGGACTGAAGTGTTAAGCAACCAGAGCTCGCACACATCACTGCTTACAGTTTGTCAGATTATTTCCCGCAGTCTGAAGAAAACTGGCAATAAAAGGCCAAGCTTAATGTTGAACATGATGTTTAATATTATAGTGCTACTACTGAACTATGCTGATGCCATAATATAAATAAAACATGATCATAAAGCGATTACAAAATCTTCACACATCAGGATTACATGTCCAGTATACATCTGCCATGATTACAAAAACAATATCTAATTTCAGAGAAGACTCTTAGGCTGATCCAGCAAAGTGTCCTCCAGTCAAGTGCTGTTTCAGTCCTACATGTTACATGTTTTTGTTAGAAGTCATACTGGGAAACAAACATGGTTATTTTGGTGATGTACCTCCCAAGCTGGACACGTTTCTCTAGCTCACTCATTTCCACTTCTGCCTCCAGAGTGGCAGGGCCCTGCACAGGACTCACCAGCATCAACTGGCCTGTCAGGCGGTCTGAACGCTGGACTGTAAAATGGCGGCGAGCTTGCCTTCCACCCAGCAGAGAGAAACGAAGCGTGTCGCCCATCGGACGAAGTGCTGAGACCCTGAACATGACACGAGGGGCCGACAGGTTGGACACAACGGCCAGGTAATGGTAAGAGAAGGAATTTGGTGCCTGAGAGCATGCCTTGTTGTCCACAGGGCAGGGGTTACGCTCACAACGCCTGAAAAACAAGGAGCGAGGCAGAGTTAAACTCATTACTTAGTCATTACTCTTATTTGTAGACGTTTATGGAAAATAACGCTTCTTACATGGGTGAAGTTTTGACATATGTAGCATGAGGGATTTTGGGGCAGTCCACATGAACACACTGGAAACCACCATATGTATTAACACACATGTGGTCCTTTGTGCAGTTGTTTTGCCTGGTAGCACACTCATCAATATCTGCGAAGTGTAAAAACAATTGCATGGGTATCATTCAGTCTGTATAGAAATTCAAATTCAATTCTTCAGTCACTGAAAAATATAATTACAAATATAATCCACAATGTTCTGTATCATCTTCCAGAAACAATTTTGTGGGATACTTTGGGGAGTGATGAAAAACAAATCTAAATAAATGTGATATTAAAACACTGTGTTTACCTTTACAGCTGCGCCCATCACGAGTCACATTGTATCCAGCAGGACAGGAACAGCGATAGCCTCCAGGGGTGTTAACACAAGTATGTAAACACAATCTCCCAGCCTGTCCATTATGGAACAGCTCACATTCATCTATGTCTGCAATGCAAAAAAATGACACTCACTGTGAACAATCCCATAGGGAATCATTACAATAGTTCATTCAGTATCAATGTACCAGTGCAGGTGTAGCTGTCTCTGCCGGAGATGGTGTATCCGGGCTCACAGGTGCAGTGGGTGGTCCCCTGCACTATACTGCAACGTGATGGACGAACGAAGGGCCCAGTGGTGGCAGCTGGTAAGGTTGCAGCAGCAGCAGCAGCAGCCGTAGCAGGAGAGGTGGCGGCAGAGGTGTTTGTCATGGTGACAAAAACTGAAGTCAGAAGAAAAGAGAGGGGATGCAAACGGTGTTGTGATATATGTAGTGTCCCAGAGGGCCACAGCATCCCTGGTCATCCCTGATCACAGGTACTAGTGTATATCGCCTAATACATTTTCTTTTTCCTGCAAGAACCAGACATAAATCAGCTGCAGGTGTTTCAAACAAGTAACAAAAACAAATGTAACTGATATATTTTGGATATTTTAAATAAAAATCTTGGTTTTACTTTACAAATATACTTGGTCTTAATACAGTTGTGTTGAAAAATTGTATGTAAGTGTAGAAAACAGAGCTAAAAAACAAAACTGGCCTCCAGAGATTAACCATCCACATCAGGGAGCAGACCGCTGCCACTGGCTGGAATTCAATAAAGCCCACTCTGCGGTATGTAGCACTTGTGTTGGCAAGCCAAAACCACTGGCCAAAGTAATCTCCTTCTGCAGACTGGATTTGGATGATTGCCTAAGAAAAATTTGTGTTGTCTCAAGTATTTGTTTGTTCTAACTGTAGATCCTGCAGTTTAAAATGTTTGGCATGACCCAAGGCCAACATGTTTTACTTACTGCTGTAAGTTGGTGAAACTACATCTCCACTATGTGTATGTGTGTGGTTGTAGTATGGTGTATTATGCTTACATGTTGGCACGGGGCTTTGGCAGGTAGCTCCAGCCCAGCCTTTGGCACAGACACAAGAAAACTGGTTCACCTCATCCACACATGTCCCACCATTCAGGCAGGGAGAGGAAGCACACTCATTGATGTCTGCAGGAAAGAGACAGAAAGGCTTAACTCTGGAGACACATTTGAACCCTGTCAAAAACGTAAGGATGTTTGAAACTGAATACCTTTGATACATGGACCTCACAGAACATGACATCATGACACATGGATGTATCAGAGAAATACGAGGCAAAAATGGGGTGAATGAGTTAATGCTAGGTGCTGCCAAAACGTACACAACAGCCTTTGAGCTGTTATCTCAAAGTCTGCAAGCTTTCAGAGGACATAGAGGTTGGAATATCGCATGTCGCCACAGTCAAAAAGCTCTCTAGACAGCGACCAAAGTACATAAAAAAAGAAACATGATCACTGGTCACATATGAAATATATCTCCGCACAGAAAAAGGTTGGTGACATGCATGATGCACACAAAGAGGAATGATTAGAAAAAGAAGGAGACGGCAAGGTCACAAAGAGAATGATGACAGGGTTGTAAAAGTGATGGGAGGCTTAGATAACAGATGATAAAGAAGAGGGAAAAAAGTGACAGTCACAGTAAAGCCAGGCAGGGGAAGACTGGGCTCTCACCTCTGCAGAGCGGCTGTTGGCCGCTCCAAGTCAGAGTCTCCTGACAAACTCTGCTCTCTGATCCCACAAGTTCATAACCAGGGTCACACAGAAAGTGCACCTCATGGCTAATGCTGTGCGACTTGCCAAGTTTCCTTCCATTAGTAAGCGGGTCCAGTTTTGGGCAGGTACCTACAGTAGAAACGTACAATTGTGAGTAATAACATAAAAACATTAAAAACACACTTTCTAATAGGCTTCCTTACTGTTGACAGCTTTCGCGCTCTGCTTCCCCGCACTGTTTTGCAGCAAGTTTATTTTCTTCTTTAAGTTGCGTAGACTCTGCAAGTAGGAGGCTTCATGGGCTGACAGCAGCTTCTGGATCTGCTTCAGAGATCCTTGTATTTCCTGCTTAGTAGGGCAGTCCTGGAGCAAAGCAGAGTGCTGGAGTTATTCAAAACTCATCTTATAATTTATTTTATTTACATTTCTTACGTTACATGTACCGCGGTTTTTGATATTTCTTAATGGTGTTCTCTGCACTTAATTCTTGGACTTTGAAAACTACAGGACACTCCTCATTATTTGTCTAAAAATGTTGCAGTCTGCTGAATTTATGTAAAAAGCCATTTCTCAGACAAGTTAAAAATAAATATTAAAAAATACAGTGAGTCTGGAAAGATTACAAGCCAGTGATGATGCTGATGAATTGGCAGAAGAACTAACTTTCCATCCATTCAAACATTTTTACTAATAAATGAAAAACAGAAAGCCTTCACACATAACTCTATCACATCACATACAGTATGTCAATTATTATTTCTCTCTTAATAGTTGTACTTCCTGGGATTAGGAAACCAAAGCATAGCCAGATAAAAGTGAGCCTTGAGGTGTTCCTGGGAGTAAATGCTGCATTTTTCATGCAGGTTCCTCCCTTGCTGTAGCTCCTGCTACTCATTCACAAACACCAGCAGTCTGTGTAGTTGTGATGTGGGTTTAGGTGTGACCTTGCAGATGAAAGTTTGAAATCTTCACTACATTAAGTTATGTAAGTAACAGAAGTCAGTTGAGGAAAGGGGATGAAGGGATTATTTTTGGATGGTTATTTGCTGAGTACGGGGTCAGTCAGTCGGTTGTGAAGCCTGATTGGCTGTAAAGTTGAGGGTGTGTCAAAGACTTGTTTTCTGCTTATGCCCTTTCCACTATTCCGCTTATTCATTCAACAGCATCATTCTCCACCTGCCCAGTGCTCCCATGCATGTTTTCAGACAACCAATTAGTGTTTTCATCCAGCAGGAGTTATGTAAGAAGAGTCAATATTTGTTGAAAACACCTTTCTTATTCAGAGCAGACTGGCGGTTTGGAAAGACTTCAGTCAGTTGAGGCGGGGTGGGGGTGGCTGTGTTTATAGTGTAGATGTGAAAGGCCTCTTTCTGCCTGTGCTAAGGGGACATTAAGCATGTTAACTGGGTGATGTTAGCACAGAGTGTAGGAGGCATTACAGCACAGTTCAACCTATCTTGCCAAAATTAGACTATTAAAAAACAAACTCGCTCTTCCAAACTCATAATCGTGCTGGCCATCCCTCAGCAGGACACAAATACACACAGACATGCATGCAAAGGGCTGAAGAGAGTCATTCATACACAGACGCAGCTTGTTGGAAATGTTTAGCAGGTCTGCAGTGAAGCTGGGCATGAATATAGTTAGTGGATTCAGTCATTGGAGCCTGTGAGGTGATGCTGCTGAAGTTTGTGTGAAAAGTAAAGTTGAGTCAAGATTCTCTTTGCCGAAAATGTACTCTGTGATGCCAAATAAAGACTTTCACAGTAGGACCTGAGGAGGAGATTTGAGCATTATACCTCACATGATAATTAACTACAGAATATTGTTATGAATTACTTTCATAACAATATTAACATAACCTTTACATTTGGAATAATATATTCCTCCTGCTCAGACTCTCATTTATTTGCTCATCAGCTGACATCATGGTGCTGCATACTTACTTACCTGTCCAAAAGCAGGATGGAGCAAACAGAAACACAGCAAAGTGATGACGAACCCAGCTGACGCAAACATGTTTCCAACGAATACCAATCCGATGCAGTCGATAATCAGCCTTCAGCCTTCAGATGTGTTAGAAGCAGCGAGCCGTGTGAACTTTGAGCGGGCAGCTCTCAGAGTGTGCAGGGACTCCAGGGTAGAGAAAGACCACAGTTGGCAGTGGAAAAGCGGCCACAGCTAAACAGTGAGGAATGCTAGGGTTTACTCCTCAAGAGCCAATCAGCAAAAGAGACTTGAAGAAAAATGTGACCACATTATGATCCTGTTACTTGCACTTTCTCTCTGGTCAAAGCAACCTTCTGATGGAGAGGGTCTGCAGAGAAGTTGTGCCCTCTGCAGGAATGTGTGCATATGCACATTCCTGTACTGTACATTGGTTTGGACATATAACCCTACCAGACCTGGCTGTTATCATATGTTCTGAGGGGGAGGTGAAAAGATACTACAAATAAAACTGTCTAATTATATAAGAGAAATGTTCCTATGTGCAATAAATTTTGTCCTCAGCAGCCAACACACACACACACACACACACACAGTCAGCAGTTTAATTGTGTATTTAGAAGACTTTCAGAGGTAGTTGCTGGATTTACCTGAGAAGTCATCTAAGTGGGTGTCCATCACAGACAAAGGCCAGAACAGACTGTGTCATTTGACTCGGCGGGTTCCCTTACTGATGCAGCAAAATCAAAGGGATGAGAAATAAGTGGACAGTGTGACTTTCCCAGTAAAACACAGTCGGCTCACAGAGATGGTTCTATTGTGTTGCACAATCGCAGACGCTGATTCACCCCACATTGTGCAGCTCATGATTCACGCTTCCTGCACTGGGTCCATAGAAAAAACATTGTCCAACCAGGCACACTGGCAGCTCCATCCTGCACCAAAGACCAATCTGGTGTCATTTTCACCGCCTCACACTCTGATGTGCACCTATGTCTGTCTAATCTACCATGAGTCAACCAAAAGACAGAAAGCACAAAACCAACTTCCTGTCAACAACAATGGAGAACACTCATGTTGATCATCAGAGCAGCTAGGTGCTCCCTTTGCCATTTAGAGAGGAGGTGTTGTATTAAACTAAGTGAGCACAAAACAGATTTCTATTTTAGGTGTTTCACATGTATTTGTAAACTATTAATGATTTGTATATTTCTGCACACATTACACTCTAATGTGGACAGATAGCATGAGACTGTTTAAACTGCACTTCATGTCTGCATTTTAAATAGCAGTAATTAAAAAAAGGGGGGGGGGCAAGAACCTTTATAATGCCATTATTATTATTATTATTATTATTATTATTATTATTATTATTATTATTATTATTATTATTGTAGGACCTGCAGTATTTTACTTGCACCGATGTCTCAGAACAGATTGCTGATGTATATTCTACAGCAGGAGCTGCGACGTGTGCGCTGCTGGGAGAGCAATTAAGGAGAGAGGAGGGAGGAGAGGAGCAGGGAGGCAGGATGACTGAGAGCAAGTGGCCACTGTTGCTGGAGACGCTTCAGGAGTTCACAATGTGGTCTGTAACACCTCCCCGGAGTTTGGATCTTGTCGTTTGTTTTCTGCTGCCTTTCACCACGGCGAGCCGGATTATTTTCGCAGAGACACCGGACCTCCAGATCACCCCCAGCGTCGGTAAAGCACGCAAACACACACAAGTTGTGCAAAAGTCAGGTGGTCAGGACAGGAGGGACACAACCGGTCGAGACTAAATTTTTGTGTTTTGTTTTTTCAAATTCATTCATTGTTTATAAGTTTGAACCTGATCTGACGGCAGAACCTTTCCCTGTAGTAATGTGCGTGGGGTAACACAAAGTCAGGTCCCTTCCTGTCTGTGCTACTGAAGAGTGGCACCTAATGTTGATTTGAAAAATCATAGAGTGAGCTTTATGATAACATGTCTTCAGATGTAACTTAAGAATGAGTTTCCTAAAGACCAAAATAATATAAATTATTTAAAGATGCCAGGCCTAGATTAATGCAACAAACGCTTCAGTCCCCATTGAGAAGAGAGCAAAGAGCTTCATTGCTAACTTAACTTGTTTAACATGCAGTTTGTTCAGCACTTCTATGAAGTCCTTTATCATCATTTGTTCTTTGTTGTTGTGCTATATTGCATTGCAGTTTAAAGTTTTGTATCCTGATTAGGATTTGTGTGTTTTACATTTGTGTGAGACTGTAAATCCATGGTCCAACACACACACACACACACACACACACACACACACACACACACACACACACTGTGACATACACTCAAACATCCTGCCAGTACATTGTCATTCCATTGGGGGCTGTATAGTAGCCTAGTAATGAGTGAGTGTGTGTGTGTGTGTGTTTTCTTTCAGGGCTCGATGTGAAGCAGCGTTCACAGATTGTTGCCCAGCACAATAGACTGCGCAGCCAGGTCAAACCCATGGCAGCGAACATGCAAAAAATGGTTTGTGGCACCTATTGTCTGTTTCTTCTGTCTGCATTTGAATGGTGCGTTTGCCATCATTGAAACGTGACATCATCCTTTTGTTAACAAACATCAGGAGGTGGGTGCACAGTATTGTCCGGAGTCTGGAGCTGAGACTCACAAAGACGTCAGATATGCATCTCAACTTTTCATTATCTGGTTATTTGCTATCACTTCACTCCTCAAAGTGAAATGTTTTCGGCCACCAGTTTCAACCTTAAATGAATATACTTTTGGAAAGCTTACAGAGAAAGTCCCAGAGAAGCAGCAGTGAAGATGAGGAGAGTGTTGCTGTAAATGTGAGCCAACAGCTTAGAAATGGGATGTAGCCAAAACAGTGAGACTGACACTGACAGCGCTTCACAGGAAAGGCAGTTCTGAGAACAGGCCACAGTTGTTTTACAGATAATTATACCCCCTTTTTCAAAAGTGAAGTCACCAAATCTTGCAGTGCTGATAGTCTCAGCAGTGTGAAAGAGTGCTGCACTGCTGTATGACAGTTCAGATGAAGCCGTTACATCTGTTGTGTCACACAATAAAATGACACCAGGATCTTTCAAACAGCACATGATCAATAAGTTTACAATTAAAATCCCCATAAAGGGGACAATAATAAAAACAGTCGCCATGTAAGGATGGTGCTGAACATCCCGCCATCCTTGATGTAAAAAAAGTCAAGCATTTTAAATAGCAGAGCTAAATTGTCTCTGTTATCTAATTCCATCTATTGCTTTGCCATACAGTACTTATCTGCACACCTGTCTTGCCTGCATGTGATTGTGACCACAAGGTAATGATGGATTATAAAACTCACAATGCACGAGGAAGCCTTTGGGTCTGGTGTGAGATTTGTGCCAGGGCACACTGTCACTTTGTCATAGATTACATCCTCAAAGCCAGACTGAGACCCTTTTCTTCGACTGCTCTTCAGCCTCAGAGAACTGCTCTCAACTGATAAGGCAGTAATGAGAAAAAGAGGATGTGGATAATCATTCTGCATTCTCCACTGTAGTATTACAGGTAATTTCCCAGTGAAAACCCTCAGAGGAAGCTTTTCTGAGCTGAAGAGGCATATTAAACAGCTTTACTGATAAACGTTAAAAGGCTCAAGGCTTTAGCTGTTTTTTTTTTTCTCTGTCTCCGTGCACACAGGAATGAACCGGTAAGCATTGTGGTAAGATTGTGTTGAAGTGATTATTATACAGCCCTTTAGGTTCTGCTTTCATGATGAGATAAAACACCAATATTTCAGGAAAGACTGATGCTCCTCCTTTTCTCACCCAGTGCCCTCTCAGCAGGTTTTCTTTGAGCTCATTCAGCTAAGACGTATTATGAGGTCATGCCATCGCTCGCAGAGACAGAAATTAAAGTTCAGTTTTCACTTTTGATATGTAAATCATGACCTCTGTTTGGCAGATGTTATCCTGCCAGTCTCTCTCAGAACTTCCCAGAGATCCAACACCCCATTTTATCTTCAGGGAGAGGGAGAGAGAGATGTTCGCCAGAAATTCAAAGGGAAATATGCTGCTTTACTATCTTAACTTATACCACAAGCATTAATATTGTGGTCTTTATTGAGACAGTTGATACAAATAGACATGTTTTAAAATGACATATCTCAGATGAAATGTTGCCTTCTGACCTGAAAATCTTTAAAAGACTTTGGTAGTCAACATCAGAGAACAGAGTGACAAGTTAACGGGGCCTGGACCTTTTTAACAACACACACCAGTGTTTTACTGTGTCGTAAAGTCCTGTCAGTGGCTGGATAGATAGTAGGTTATTTGGAGTTTACTTTTTATTTATGTATATATATATATATATATATATATATACCTTATCTTCTCATCCATCCATTCTCCTAACCTGCAGGTTAGGAGGGTCGTGGGGTTCTATTGCAGGATTAACAGAGAGGCACACACAGAGACAAACAACCATTCACACTCACACTTATGGCAACTTTGAATCTCAGTTAACCTAACATGCACATCTTTGAAATGTGGGTGGACACCCAGATAAAACCATCTCAGGAGAGGAAAGCTTGCTGAAACCCTCTTGCTGTGAGGGGACGGTGCTAGAACCAGCCAAGGAGACAAGACATGTAGATGTAACTTTCCACGTGTTGCTGTCTTTTCCAGTGATGAAGCAGTTTGTGTGAAAACCTGCTGTTTGTTGGAATCAGCAGCTTAGCCAAACCTTGTGCCACCACAGACCAAGTTAGACCTGCACAGCACACAATGAGTGTCAGTCTGTGTTTGTTGGCCCTGTCATGGACTGGCAACTCGCCCAAGGTGTCTCCCTGCCTCTTACTTGCTGCATGCTGGGTTTGTTTTAAGCCCCTGAGAAGGATTATGCCTCTTAGGAAAATCAGTCCTAAAATAATGGGAATGACCCTGGTGCCAAAGAGATTTTTCATCTGACATATCTGCTTGAAAACCATTTGTGGTCAGATCTGACAGCTGGAGCTTGTTTTAGAAAACCTAGCAATGTGTTTTTTTATGGTGGTCAAAAATCATGTCTTTATCCATAGGAGTGGAATGACAAGTTGGCCAGACTTGCAAAGGACAGAGTGGCCATGTGTGGTGCAGACCCTGCCTTTCAACACTCCTCATCTCTGACTCACATTGGCTGGAACAAACATCTTTCTCTTCATGGTGTCGCCTCATTTTCTGACATCATTGACTCTTGGTTTGAAGAGGGAAACGATTTTCTGTACTTGAGTGGGCGATGTAGAGAGAACGCCACCTGTGCACATTACACACAGGTACAGTTACAAAGCCTACAAAACAGCATCTTATATTTGCTTGATTCTTCCTTTTAAAATGCTGATGTTTTTTAAATGTTTTGTAGCTTGTCTGGGCTACTTCTAGTCATGTGGGCTGTGCCAGCCAACCTTGTCAGACAGATGGAGAGCTCTGGGAGATATTTGTCTGTGCATATTACCCTGGGTAACATTAAAACATTGATGCTTAGTTTCCAACACAACAACAGATCTTGTCAGACTGTCTGTCTGTTAGCACTCTATGGTCACATAGTGGTGTTTGTGTTGTTACAGGGGGAACTGGGAAGTGAATGGTCAGCTAGTGATGCCCTATAAGACAGGGCAGTACTGCTCTCTCTGCACCTCCTCCATGTCCGGATGTTTCAGACTGTGGGACCATGTAGGTGGACTGTGTGGTAAGACATGGCTGCATTGTCTCTTCAGTTATCTTTATTTATTTAGTTATCTAAATGATCAGCTGAACTCCAAATGTTTGTATTTGTTTGTTTGTTTTCAGAGATTCCAAAGAACCCATGCCGTATGAGCTGTGGGGAACATGGCCACCTAAACATCTCATCCTGCAAATGCAGCTGTGATCGGGGTTTCACCGGAAGCTTCTGCCAGGGTACTCAGCCAACAAGATGCCGTTATCAGTGAGCGGGTTAATATATAGGAAAAGAAGAGAAGACATAGAGTTTACAGCTCGAGTGTGTGTTTTGCAGTTCGGTGCAGTGTGCAGTGTGTTCACGGCCGTTTCAGAGAAGAGGAGTGCTCTTGTTTGTGTGATGTTGGGTACAGTGGAGCTGACTGTGCAGGTAAGTGTGGTGTGCCTTAGAGTTTTCAACTGCAGTTGTGTAGATCATTAAGGTATAATCTGTCTTTATCAGATTTGAATCAACATGTATGATGAGCATCCTTATTCATTGTGCTCTGGCTGCTTGTCCCAACAGAGAAGGTGCCGTTTCCGTTTCACAGCTGTGATGTGATGATAGATGGACATTGCTTTATGGTGTCGTCAGAGGCTGACACCTACTATGGAGCTAAAAGCCACTGTCAGGTGAGTGATATTTATCTACGTCTAACATCCTCATACAAGGATTATCTCAGCTCTGAACAGTTGTGTGTTTAAACCAACAGACACTAGGAGGCATCTTAGCTCAAATCCACAGTCAGAAGGTCCAGGACATCCTGGCATTTTATCTTAGTGCGCTGGAGACAAGCAATGAAGTCACCAACACTGACTTCGAAACACGGAACTTCTGGATAGGTACTGTCTTTCAGGTTGAACATCCAAACAACACTGGACAGCATGAGCAAGCTAGGTTATAAGATGGGGAATGGAGAAACACCAATGTCTTTGTTCTGCAGGTTTGACTTATAAGCCCCCGAAAGACTCATTTCGCTGGGACACAGGAGAGATCCCTACATTCAGCAGCTTTGCCTTTGGGCAGCCTGACAACCAAGGGTATGAGACACATTTAGTAACATACATGAGCTCCTGCAGATGATGCCATGAACAGAGAGTGCAATGGACCTAAACAAACCTGAAAAAATAAATAAATCATTTTTCTTTGTGTACATCATGAATTTTTTATTTAGATGTGCAAACATGAAAGTTTTAAAATAAGAAGCTTTTGCAAAAGAAATACACGGTAAGAAATTAACGCAACACCAAAAAACAGAATAAACCAGTAGTTTTATTTTCAATAAAAGTCTTTGCTGTAGAATAAGTCACATTTGTATTGGTGTTTTGACTTGCAGTCTTCACTTTGAGCACTAGAGGTCTCTATTTCTCTGTCTCCCACTGATTCTGTCTATTAAATTCTAACATCATCTTTAAAAGGTTCGTTAGCTTTGACTTAAAAGTTGTCTGCTGATCCGATGTGTGCTTGTGAACAAAGACACATTTCAGAGATAACCTGCTTGTCCTCAGAGCTCTTCTTTTTCTCTGTCCAGTTTTGGAAACTGTGTGGAGCTGCAGGCATTAAGTGCGTTCAACTGGAATGACCAGCGCTGTAAAACAAGGAACCGATACATATGCCAGCACAGTGAGTGTCCTGTAATGAGTACGTTGATTAAGGTGTGTATGGTGTGTATTTTCTGCTCAGAGAAATTAGTGCTAACCATAATCTGACATCAATAATACTGGACTAAGAAGAGCAGGGATTTTTGGCATTTTCTGTCCACTGATATGAGCACAATAGAAGTAGCCAAACCTTGATATAACACTTCCCTATGAAAACATATATACACATTTGAATGTTTTTCTCTGAAGCGAGCATCCTCTATTCCCCAAGACTTAGTATTCTACTGTCCATCCAACACCAGCTGCTTTGAAGCAGAAAACCACCAGGCTCTGGGCTTCACGGTGAAACACATCTCCTTCCAAATTCCCCATGGCTGTTGTGCTAAACAGGATTCAGTGCACCAACTCACTAAATAGAGCTTTATATTTTGGATTTGCTTGGGTAACAGAATGTCTGTTTTTTCCCTATTTGCTCATGTAAGCTTGACTTCTCTTCAGCACTTATTATCGTTGTTGTTCCCTCCTTTGTCACTAGTAATCACTAAAGGGTGAAGTGTAAAATGTTAATCCAGTGTGTTACTACTGACGGTGTGAAAACAGCACCCCACGTGAGTCAGTCTACACATTTAAATTCGCCTCCCTGTCCAAATCAATGGCACTCAGTGCCTGCCATCACAACACGCTGAGCAATCAATATACATCAGCTCCACAAAGGGCCACTGTGTTTAGGCACACACATACCACTTACATTGATCGCAAGGATGAGATGAGGTGGTTGATGTTTAGTTTTGTCCACTTGAGTGTGTCTTTGTAAGCATCTGGTGTGTAATCTGGTATTGATCACACAGCTAAATAACAGGTCTGCTCTGGATGAGGTCAGCGTTGTTAAGACATCATTTGTGCAACCTGCCGTTGGAAGACCGACTCATTTGGTATCTGGGCTGACAGTCCTTGGTCATTTTTTGTTTTTGTTTTTTTCATCCGTAGTAGAAGAAATGCTGCTTCACCCAGTCATTGTACTGAACTATCATATTACCAGCCAGTGGCTCAGTCACAGTTTTGTTAGCTCTGCCTGATTATTTCCCTGTTTGCAGTTTGTATAAAACATAGTAGCTCATGATCAAAGGAGTGCTTCAGGGTTAGATAATAGCAACTGCTACAAATTACAGGCATCATTAACAAAGCTTTTTTCTGCTCAATCAATACTTTTCTCACCTTTCCTTCAAAATAAAAGCACCAGAGTGAAGTGCATAAATACAGCTGATTATGGGTGCAAAGAGGTCTGCAGCCCAGCAGAGCAATTTCCAGCTGTCATTACTATGCTGTGTTAATTGGTAATAAAATGATAAGAGAATAGCATACAGCCTGAGGCCAACACTATGTTTCTGCAGAGTACTGTCTGTGTGTGTGTTTGTGTGTGTGTTTCCATTGTAAAAATCCATTAGATCCCACTAGTACTTTCCCAGTTATCTATGAAATATTGCATCATCTATGACCTAAACGCGGTCATTAGAGCTCAACATGACAAATATCCCACATGTATGATGCATATTTTATGTGTTTTTCACAGCTGCAGAGCATATTGCCAAATGGGACGGCGCCAGGTGACCTGGATTTCTCAAAGGAAGGAAATAGCTGGAGAGTTTTACAGGTTCCTTGTATTTTGTCAACCACTGTACATGGATCGAAGCAGTTTAGCCAACTGTATATGTTGTACATGTTTTATCGTTTAATGTAAATGTTTCATTAAATGTTTATTAGCTACTCAGCTGTTTATTCTTTGCCGGCAGCATCCTGGAAAAGCTGGACATTCACTGCCATGTAGGCCTGTTTTAAATCTTCTCCACCCTCCACCTCATGAGCCTTGGAAATCAATTTGGTTTCACTTCTGTTAATATTACGTTCCTAATGCAGGAATCTGGAGCTTCTTACAATTATGGTGCTGGGCTGCTAGTAGCAAGAGGACAAATAACAGCATTAAACACATAAGGTTGATAATAATTAAGCTCAGTCAGAGCTTCATATCCTAATGGAGCATACATATATTATAAGAAGTAATAACCCCTAACTGAGCTTTGAGTCCTCATCATGGACAGTAACATGTAACACAGTTGTTGTTGCCAGTTGCCAGTTTCTCCATATTTACCTCTATAGCACCACGGTGAGGTTTGCATTTGGGGGTTTTATCTATATTCGGGGGTATTTATCTCAACCAGACTTTGCTGTCTTTAATTTTCTTTATTTTCTTCTCTATCTTCTCTCACACTGCCATAAGGCCATAAGGACACAGGTCTGAAGGAAACATTAGAACATCCATTCAACATTCCATCAACCTCATCTATACTTCACGTTTTGTGATAACTGACAAAGAGATGGGCCCTACTCTTATTCTTGTGATTTGTACCTGTGTAATTTTAATAAACTGTGAACGCAGAATGAGCTCTAATAATGGTCTGCACCAGAGAGAGAGTGAGTCGAGCAATCCATTTGGTATGTGCAGCCTAATTTCTGCTTCTGATGCCGTAACATTGTGTAAATAACATTTGATTATAGTCAGTGATTTGTCCACTTTGGTGCTGCTCTTTTTCAGATACTGTAGATCACTCACAGGTGAATCCCCAAAATGACATCTTCTGACGAGGTTGAGCTCAAATCTTGCCGTGTCACTGCAGAACAGGCTTCACTGGACACCAGTGCATGCCGCACCTCTGATTAGGAAAGGCCAGCATGCCCTGAGGTGGCATTATGCTAGCTGTGTCTTTCTGAACAAGACAAGCAAAGGGAGCATAATAAAGGGGTCTTTTTAGTGGCATTATAGCACAATCTCTGTGTTGCCAGGTTAATTGTTCTTCAGCTTATGTCCTACTTCATGCAGTAACACTGCACAACAGGAATGCTGCTTCAAACAAACACAGCTGTCAGTTTAACAAGGACATTTGTGTATTAGAGTAACCCCGTGAGGTTGAACAACCATCCAGCACACCATTAAGTGAGAGGTGCTGTCTAATAAACTTTTTTGCTGATGTGTCAGTTCAGGCCTTTTTTCAAACAGAGAGTGAGTCCTGATGTGTATGTGTCTGTCTGGGAGTATGAATATTTGCCTCATACCCGCAGCCTCCTGCTGGTCTCATGGTGCCCCCTGATAAGCTGGTGCTGCAGAGGGTTTCAGAATGGTGCTAGTGGCAGTGGAATTAGCTTCCATTGTCATGATAATGACAGTGATACTCTTGCCCCTTCCAACTCAGACCAGCCATTGTATGGAAACAGGAATGCAATTTCTCCTGCAGCAGCAACCGACAATCCTCTATGAGAGTGAAAGGTCCCTAAATGACTCTCCTTTCAGGCGAGGCTGAGGGGCCAACAGCCAATTAAAGGGGGAGCAGCAGAACAGTGCCATCCCTAAGACCTAAGGCTGTCTCTAAACACACATTAGGCAAGACACACTCACATACACACATTAGTTACTGTATTTTCATTCTGACAAAGAACATCTAATCCCTTAAACTTTTTTTACAGACCTCATTTTTTACGGGGCATAGGCAGTTTGCACTAAATAACTCGGGAGGTTTATTCAGCACAATGTGTACACAGACTCGGGAACATGGGTTACTGATTTGAAAATGCCTTAATATTGGAGTTTCTGAGCAAAGTGAAAACACTTTCCAGCAGCATCCATCATGGTTAAATTCTTTGGTGGCATTTATGGTATCAGAAAGTCTC
Source organism: Parambassis ranga (assembly GCF_900634625.1). Taxonomy (NCBI): domain Eukaryota; kingdom Metazoa; phylum Chordata; class Actinopteri; family Ambassidae; genus Parambassis; species Parambassis ranga. Next base: position 15,229,635 of record NC_041024.1, on the reverse strand, counting down.
CTCTGGGCATTTATAAGGCACAGGAGGCACAGAGTCAGGATGGACGGTGTTCCACAGTGTTCTCTTTGCTGAGCTGTGAGTAAAATCGATGTGTGCTGCTGTGGGGCTCTGTGAGACTCGTATTAGACTATATGAATTTGTTTACTAATAATTACCCATTGCAGCACTGACAAATACTCAGAGAGTCTCCTCAAACACAAATGCAGCCTTTGAATATGGCAATTATTCTGCAACCTCCTCCTAAGCATTTCTTCTGTTTATCTCATCTGCTACTTCATAAAGATTTTTTTTCAAATAGAAATTATCAACCGTTTACAAGCTTAGGTTTTCCATTTAAAGACACTGCAGCAGTGCCTCAATGAGCAGATAAAGCATAGCAGAAAACATCTTATAGCCACAATGACCACTGGCAAAAATATGCACATTAGCTCTCTTTAAGTATACCGTCTATATTTTGGTCTGTTGTTAAACCCCAAACTACTAAGGGATAGCATGAATGTGTACTATTATTTTGAAAACACACTGTCAAGCTTGTTGGTTGTTGCTGAGCCCTAAAAAATATTAAACTATATTTCTGCCCCTTTCCAAAAGATGTACGCACCCAGTCCAATCTGACTGAACACACTGGTGGCACATGACACAAGCTCACATGACTGTAGATATAATATCAACAGTGATTGCACCATATCTGGAACATTATGTATTTTGTGCAGCTTTCTGTGTTATTGTTAAGCACAATGGTAAGGGGGTCAATATGGCACAAATGAAACCCGTCAGTAAGTATTTTTTTTACCCTGTTGGTGGAACCCCACACACTTAAATGGGCACATTATTGATGTAGTGGATTCCTTTCAAAGAAAGAATACCTGCAGCCTCATTCTGATCTGTCATTCAGTGTTTGAACAACAATTCAATGTCCATCAGTAATTAGGAGACTGTAGAAGCTTGAAACATGGATGAAATCACCATCTATGGCGTTACTCTGCTGCCCACTTCACAGTCTTTAACACAAACTTTGTGAAAATGCAGCAATTTGACGTTATAGTGGCAGGTGTGCTAGCACAGAGTATAATATGCATTTTAAGGTGGCAACAGACACAAGGTACAAAATATCTATCCATGATATGATATTACAAGACCGAGGCTTAGATGAAAGCCCTCATACGGCTGCAATCAGCCTCCAATTATCCCTCTTTACATCTCAATGAGGGAATCCAGCTGCACTGTGGGATCTGATGATACAGGCGGAGGAGTAACCGTGTGTGTTTATGAGGAGAAGCCGATGATACTTACAGACAGAATCACAGGGGAGATTCTAATCAACTGAGCAAATCAAGTAAGGACTCCACTAAGTACGCACATTATGTTTTCACCTGCAAGGGGCCTCTTTTTTACCACAAGTACAGCAGTCCTGGCTCTAGTATTTTTCTTATGGTGGTGGATTGAATGCTAATACCACAAATGCTTTCTCAAAGGACTTTATTATGTGGGTAAGATTGACTCAAGATCAGGAATTCAATTTAATTATTTGTCTGAGCCATTTATTTTCCCCACCAAATTCTTCAAACACTCACTAAACTATTTAAAAAGACAAAGACAATTATTGGTTTATGGAAAAAACATAAAACATACTTATCAGATATGAACACAGTTTAATTTTACATCAAACCAACAGTCTAGTCAGAGGACTGCAGTGATTATTCTGCCCATCCTCAATCACCATTAGACCATTATTTCTCTGTCCTTTATCTGCACCGTGCTCTCTCTCTCTCTCCCTCTCTGCTTGCTTTGTCTTTTTCATTTTCTCTTTTCAGTGCAGTCAGTATTGAGCGGCCCACAGCATTTGGATGCAAGATGAACTTTGATAAGAGTTAATGAGAACGCAGCATTGTGCAGGCAAAGAATGGCTCAGGCTGCACTCAAGAGCCTCGTCACCAAGAAATGGACGGTACAGAGTCGCAGCCACCCACTCCTCCAGGTTTGGAAGAGGGGTCAGAGAAAATGAACAGATGGTTGTGAAGGACAAAGAGCTGAGTTCAGAGTTATGGACTTAAAGCTCATAAATCAGTATGTTTCTTTATGCACTCTGAGCTGGTCTGATTTTGATTACATATTTCATATTTATCCATTTATCCATCCGCTGTCACGTTATCAGATGATTTTCATGGCACAACAATTCCTGATAAGAATAATAATAATATTTCAATCCAATATTGCAATATTATTTTGCAATAGGCTCTCTCTCTCCCTCCCTCTCTCTCACTTCTTTGATGCGTCTCAACAAAGGGAATAGCAAACACTGTTGAGTCCAGTGCTTTAGCAACACAGCTCAAACCTCAATGTAACATTTCAGGTTTCAGCACTAACAAACTAACAACACTTCACTTTTTTCTGCTGAAGTGTGAGCTGCAGGATGGCGGCTTGGCAGTATTAACTCCTGTGATCAGCATTTAACTGTGGTGTCTGCCATCAACATGCTAACCCTTACATCTCACTTTTGTTGCTGTTTCCCTTGGACTATGCCCCTGTATGTTTAAACTGGAAGCATCCCTACAGTACATACACACCTATTGATGTATGTAAATCACTACCTACAGTCTTGTACATTTGTCTCTTCCCTTTGTAGTTTTTCTAATCTGTCGTGTATTACAGCTGGCTGAATAAAATGAAAGAATCAGGCCAAGTATGAAGCGAGAAAATTCACAGCTTCATCTATTCATCTTGGATGTATGGCAATAAAGATCAATAGCACTTCCCTATACTGATCACTTCCATTTGTGTATCTGTGTTCTTTTTTCAAACCTATTGGTTTATATTGATTTTGTATCATACTTCTTTTAATGGCTGTTTAGCACTATAATCTCTTTTAAATTGATTGATTTGAAGGATTCATAAAATGATCTAGTTTCCTTGCATATGTTGTATTGTGGAGAATAAAATTCAGATCTCTATACATATTAAATAGGGATGCAGATAGTAGAAAAAAACAGTACAATGGAGTAGAATACAAAGTGCATGAGTAGCTGGTGTGAGAGTGATATGAGTAATGACCAGAGAGGAGTGTAAGAGGACAGTAAAATTAGAACATTAACACACAATGTGAAAAGTGGCCTGACGCTGATGAGAAGCGTCTAAGACAGAAGTGGAGAATCAGGAGGCAAACAAGTGGAACATCTTGAGAGGGCTACTGATAAATGAATGAAAAAAAGGGCTGAGAGAGGAGAGGGCTTCTCTAGGATGTCATATCTTAATTGAAAATGACAGCTTCAATTAAAAATGTAATCATTCTGTCCGTTTTCTAATTAAAAGCGAAACGACTGATAGTTTTGACTCATTAACTTCAAAGAGTGATGCAGCCTGACAGAGTGGGGAAGTGTATCATTTGCTGGAGAGAGAGAGGGGGTGAGCAGTTGAGACCTGATGCATGTAGGGTAAGGATAATCTGCTACCATGACTTTCTATCAGAGTGTGGGAGACAGTGCTCAGTCAGCATATAAGTGGTTAAATGATAATCATCAGGAGAGAGAGAGAGCGTATTCAGTCATGGAGGTAGTTAGACCCAACAAAAAAGAGACTGCTCACAGCACTGACAATTATCTTAAAAAAGAGCGGCCTCTACATCATTACTACAGACCTCTCCTTCTTAACAAGCCAAGAAGCCAAGAAGACACATTCTGCTCCAATGCCTATTAGCAGAGTCACACATCTGATGCTTCTTATAGTCCAGCCCACCTTCTGGGAGCGTCTTCACTGTCAGTGAGGATGACTGAGTTGTCAGTTGACTGGCTTGTTAAGACCAAAAAGTATAAATATCACTTTAAGATAAGGACACATAATCCAGACTGAGGTTTATTGGTTATAATCAAATTTGTGGTACTCAAGTATCTGTTTTTAAAGCTCTACCGTGACAACAATGACACGAGTTTGGACTCACTATACTAACCTCACTCTGCCTGCTGCCCACATATACCCTCTAGTCAATTTGTCTCTGATGCCATTCTGAGTATTGATGGATTTGATCCAGATAATGTTGCTTAAACATCACAATATACACCACACCCACAATTTCTATTGGCATATAAAGAACCTGACATGAACCTAAAACATTTTTCTCTGACCAGAAACTGAACTGGAAACTAAATCATAGCCAACAGTAGAGCTTATATGATTACACTGTTGCTTGCATAATGTCATGAGGTAAGAGAAAAATGAGACTTCTAAAAAGCATACAATTTCAGAGACAGAAAGAGAACATAATGACTATAATGTTCAGCAGTTATCTCTAAGAGAAAGAGCAATTATAAACAAAGAAACTGAATGCTGCTGAAACCATCATAATGTTGTATACGTTTCTCTTCAGCAGTGTTAAGCATCAATATTTGTAGTTTAGGTTTATGGACAGATGGACAGATTCATATAGCTGCAGTTAACATTGGCTCGTTTGACCAGCCTCACTGAGCTGAGCCCTGAGCTGTGCAGCTCCATAGTGTTGTTCAGGTTTTGATTAGCAGCGTACAACTCACTGCTCTTTTCCAGCTGCATCAGAAGACAGATGTGATGTAGCTTCAGGAGATGCTGCGACACATCCTCACACAATGGATTGATTTTCACCTGCTTCACCAATGGCGATGATGTTTGGTGACATGGTGATGCAATATGGACATGGGGCAAACATACATGAACCATATACAAAAAACAAAAACAAGTTCATTAACCCCAACTGATGCAATGAGTAGCTTCTAATTTCCTAAAATTCCACATCCTGTGCTTGTGGAAAAGATGCAGAGAAAACATCTAAGGAGATTGCAGATACTACTAAAATTGGCCTCATCATCAATCGTTATCGAAAATGGGAAGGATAGTGGGGAACCATCATCTTTGAAATGTGGTCATATTGATCGTGATCTATGATCACTTAAACCTTTGGTGAAATCAAATAATAGAAACCCAACAGTAGAAGTCAGGGCTATGTTTAATAGTCTAAGAGAACTTAGAGCATTTCCACATGCACAATGCCAAGGGAACTCAAGTGATTGGGAAACATCTAAACATCTGCATAGCCTTAAGAAAACCACTATCACTATCACATCAGTGAGGCTTATCAGAAAAAAGGCTTCAATTTGTTAGGGAACATAACATAAACATAAGGGAACATAAAGATTGGATTCCGGAGGAATAGAAGAAGGTCATGTGGTCTGATGAGTCCAGATTTACCCTGTTCCCTGGGTGCATCAGCAGAAGAAGAGAGGCAGGTGAAGTGATCATGCCTAGTACCTGCTGTACAAGCCTGTGGTGGCAGTGCTAGGATCGAGAGTTGCTGCAGTTGGTCAGGTCTAGGTTCAGCAACATTATGTTGCCAAAGAACAAGGTCAGCTGACTACCTGAATGTACTGAATGACCAGGTTATTCCATTGATGGATGTTTTTCTTCCTTGATGACATGGGCATGTTCCAAAGATGACAATGCCAGGATTCAACAGGCTCAAAGAGTCAACACTAGACGGAAATAAATCTTGTGATATTGCAGAAGCTTATCGAAACAATGCCACAGCGAATGTGTGCCATAATCAAGGGTAAAGGTGGTTAACCAAAATATCCAGGCAGTGTATAATGCTGCAAATAGAGTGGAGGGACAGTGGCTATAACGTTGTTTTTGTCCCCTGTAAGTGAGCTCGGTCATACACATCAGCAAGAACACTATTGTTCTTGTGATTTATATTTCATCATCAGAAAGATGTCTGTGCAAACATCCACATAACCATCATTTTGTTGTATCTGCATTCTTCCGCTGATTAAATGTGAGCTGCATCACTGCGGAATCATATATTATTATTGTACACATTGTGATTATGGATTTATTTCTAAATGTTATGTCAGTTTTCATTTCTGCCGGGCGCACCGGCTGATGCAGGAATGTTTTTTTCATTTTTTCCCCATCACAGCTGGGCAGACCAAGTGAACAAGGGTATCCCTGACACAAAAAGATAGGGCTCTGGAGGATGATGAATGGGGCTGTTTTAGAATGCTACTCAGTTCAGCCATACTCTCTATTGTGTCTGTCTCACTGCAGGAGGCGAGGAAAAAGTCGCTAATGCAAAGTTAACTGAGTTTCAGATGCTCGCTATCGCTGAGCATAATTGAATCCTCCTTCTAATTAGTCATCAGAGCATGGCCAATATAAGTTGGATCATGCTCTGAGGACCCTGCTGTGGTCTTCGTTGAGCCAGTTTTCTTTGTTCAATACATCACAAGTCTGGAAACAATGTGTGTGTGTGTGTGTGGTCTCTGTCCGAGGGATGCTCCAGGGAGGCATGGCTTCATCCAAAACTCAGATCAAACTAGACAGAGGGCACTGTTATCTCTCATTCAAGTTTCTTACAATCAATATACAGTCTAATTCTCACCTTCAACACTCCAAGGTTGAAAATTTAGACTTTTCTGTCTCTGAAAAAAATCCTTTTAAATAAATAAAATGCATTTACTAGCCACACATTGAAGAACAGTGCAAAAGGATGGTCCTTATTAGGCTAAGGAAGATACTGTGTTAAGTGTAATAGCTGTGAATGAGGTTCCTGTTAAAGCCTCAGCACAGAAGCTGGCTGCAGGCCTTTTATCATCAGCCAAATCACGCTGCTGCCACAGTTATTCAGTGCACAAAAAAAGCCCCATCTGTCAACTGACGGAGCCTTTTTTGGTTCATTCTCCACAGATCACACATACAGGTACCTGCACACATGCATAATGCACGTACATCCACACTCATGCAACAACCTAATACAAGACACACAGGCGCAGATCAGGACTGTAACTTGCTGTCCAATTGAGTTTGCAGGTCCAGTAGCAGAACATAATGAGGTTTTCACACTGAGACACTCAAGCTAGAGAGAGTGTTGGAGGGGAGTCAGTGGGTGTGACACAGAGAAAGAAGGGGAAGGAAAGAGAAAAGGCACTCAATGATAATGTATGAGCTGTCTGCAGTGCTCTATGGTGGGGGGGGGGGGGAGTGCAGCAGTGCATTTAAAGAGAAGATTATCATGTCAAGATACAGTAATACCTCGCTGAACACTGATTTTCATTGGGTACTGGTGCTCTGTCTGTCTGGATGTAGCTAATCAGGATGCTGGGGGTGGGGGGGGGGGCGTCTCATATACAGAACAACTGAAATAAAATGAGAATTTTAATTAAAGTAAGAATTAAGCACTGTTCTGTATAAAATGTCTTAGTTGCATACTAATGTTCACAGAAGCACTTTTAGTATAGTTTAGTGTTTAGTCAGCTAAAGACATGTTTGGAATCTCATTTATAAATGAACTGGAGCTTTAGTTACACTCGAACGGAAAATCGGATTTAAAAAGGTAGAGGAGCAAGAAGATGAAGGCAAACGTGAAACTCAGAGATGTGTTTCATTTAAAAGCACGCAGGTGGTCAGCAGGCTGAGAAGCAAAAACTGATGACGATGAGATGGTTAGATGGAGAAAGGAAATCAAAGATACACATAAGATATGAGCAATTCCACCCATGTTATTAAGCTGCTGTGTCTGCTTATTGAAATTCAATGGGATCATGCTTTACACAGGAATGCGTTATGCAACCTGGACATTTAATAATTATAAACATAAGATAAGATAAGATAAGATAAGATAAGATAAGATAAGATAAGATAAGATAAGATAAGATAAGATAAGATAAGATAAGATAAGATAAAACTTTATTAATCCCGAAGGAAATTCTTGTGCCAGAGGTATCAAGTTACATTAAATGCAGTTAAGTACAGAGTATAAGAGTATAAGTGTCACTATAATCCAAAATAAGAGTACAGTACGCAGTATGAGCACAATATATGATACATGGATACAAATATGGAGATGTAAGGTGCTAAGTAAACATAAATATAGACAAGTGGAGGGAATGACAGTGATGCCTGACATGATTATCTAGCGCTTCTCCCTACAGAAAGGGGAGGAGTTATACAGTCTGATGGCCACTGGCAGGAAGGACCTCCTGTGGCGTTCCGTGCTGCTCCTCGGTAGTCTCAGTCTACCGCTGAATGTGCTCCTGTAAACTGAAATATAATAATATATTGGTGCTGGGATCAGCAGACCCTCCATCATCCTGTGGGGTCAGGATGACCCTGAAAAAAAAAACATTCTCATTGAATTTTAACCATTTACTATTTAAAACACAAAGTATGATGCTTCATACTGTATTAAAACTGAACAATGTTTTGTTCCCCACAGCGGCCTTTCAGCCTGAATGGAACACAGCATTAGTTTATGTACTTTGGAACATGTGGTCAGATGCAGGTCAACAGAAGCACAGCCTGTGGATCTATATTTACATTTTCATGCAGAAAAAAGTTTTTTGTTTGTTTGTTTTTTGTCTTCAGTGACTGATAAACTTCACCATTGCCACCTGCTCCTTCCTGAGAGTTCATCAAGAATGGCCCATACAGTACAGCATATAGCCCACAGCATAGTCTTTGCTACGTGGTCAATTTGTCAGTTGGCTGAGCACAGCTTGAGTACATCAGCTCAAACAAATGTTCTTCTGCAGGCATATAGATGCTGAGGTGTTTTCTATACATGACGTTATGTGAAAGTTATCAGAATAACTAAATCACTTTCAGATTTTGGACATCAGCTCTAAGTGACGCATCATGTCTTTGGGTTGTTTGTCAGTTGGGTTTAAAATTTTGATGGTCAGAAGTCAAGGGCCGTGGTTATTTTAACCTTACAAGCATGTTTGTGGATATTATTCAAGAACTCATATGTGCTACAAAACACACACACACACACACTCCTCTTTACTGATAACCAGGATGAAGAGCCATGGATTTGCTGATGGTGAGCACCATGTGATGAAGCTCTCTGTCAGTCAGCTGTTCTGTTATAACATCGCTGAGAGGAGGCAGTATGTTCCTTGACATAAATTATTCACTGGAATCCACACGTCAATATGTGATGACTAACATTCTGCCAAAGCATATTTATATCCTTCCAAGACTTCACTACATACAATTCAAATGCATGACAAACGTAAATGGCCTTGTTGATAATGGCATTAAACCATGTAGCAGTAATTCAAGTTTTCTTATGCACTAAGCTTTGTTTAGTTTGTTTAATATTCTTCATTATTTTTCCGGTTTTTATTCTTTTCATATTTGTTCTCTCTCTCTCTGTATTTATGAACTCGTTCCAAACATTTTCCACATACTAATTTTTTCCCTCTTTTTTTTCTCCATTTCTTTTAGCTCACCTCTCCTCCTGCCTTTTCAGTTGAGGTGAGAGCGCTGGACTGCATCAGGCAGAGTTCTGCTCTGTTACCTTTTCCCCTCCCCACTGTCCCTTTCTCTCAGCCTCTCACCTCTCTGCTGCTGGTGAAGACAAAAAACACTGAAAGACTGCCACAAACACACAAAGATGGAGGATGAATGACGGCCTCATTTATTGTTCATAATGTAATTCACGAATAGTTATTATAATAAGACCTACAGTCTTATTTTTTGTGTAGTAATGCCAAGCTGAACTTCTGATTGAGATAAAAACACCCCTTTGATAATAATTACTTTACTGAAAAACTGTACTGCGCATATTATAGTAAAATGCAAATGCACATGGAGTACACCATCCTTCAAGGCTTCTGGAAACTTGTAGCTAGTATAACTTCATAATAAACTCGGTTGAAATAGTTCACTATCCATCTTTTATTCTAGATCTTCAACAGGTAGTCTGTGATATGGAGGTACTGCAGGGGGGTCGTGAAATGTTTGGTTGGTTGATGGCATTTTTCATATTTTGTTGAAAAAGAAACTTTCCACAAATTAAAATTGAGTTCATCCACACCAGAAAAACCTGGCATGAGGTTGATATTTCTGCTCTTAAAAATGGAGCCTGTGAGCTGTTTTCCTTGTAAAATGTGTGTAATGTTATAAATTCTGGATGTGTACCAACCTGCCACAGTTTCAATAAATATATGGCACCAGGCGGAGTTTAATATAAAACACAATATTATAGTTTAGGGGGTCCTTGGCCTGAAAAATGTTGAAGATCCATCATCAACATCCACAACTTCCTTCAGCTCTTCTTTGGGGGTCTTCAGCTGCTCCCAGATCAGCATCCCTCAAACAGATCCTGGCACCCAGGGGTCCTTATAATCAGCTGCCTCACCACCTCAGGTATCAAGACCCAATTTGCACTGCGTTTCCCAGACCTATATCAAAGCCACTCGTCTGTATTAAATTTTACTTTGTGATTCAAATACATGGACCCGACAGTTGAACAGGCCTGTCCCCATTTAGTTCCCATATCACTGGTTTATTTGGTAGCTTGTTTTGAAGACATAAATCTAATTATTTTCTAACATCTTTAACTGGAAACATACCAAAACTAGTGCTGAACTACAAAGCTTTTTATTTTATAGAACATGAAAACTATAATCTTGACTTCATCCTAAGTCATCACCTTTGTGCCTCGGACACTGATGGCTGCAGGGTGATTCAGCCGCTTGTCACATCACCAAGAATGCAGCTACTAAAGGGTTAAGAGTTTAATAATGCAATTGTGCCTGGGTTAAGTGTAGTGTGAAAAGAGGTAATAATCGTTTTTGAGTTGACTAAGATTAAAGTTTGGCTCGCAGCCAGTCTTATCCTGTGTTGGCTGTTAAAGAAGCTAATTAAACCCACATGAAAGCCCCTCCTCGGGTGCAAGGAAAGATTAAACGCCCTCAGGTGTATTCTCTCTCTAACTACCGTGCAACAAAAGTGGCACAACGATTAGACAGCAGCATGCACAGTTTGCATTAAAAAGTGACTCTACTGGGTGTGTTTTCAAATACAGTATTAATTATGATCAAGATCCCAGTGATGGAATTAATGTGGTGATGTGAGATAATAATTATATCATCAGAAATGGAATAAAAGCATCAGTGTTTTTCAGGTGTGTTTACATGCTGATCTGTGCAGTTTGTCATCTTTTGTGACATACTATAATAAACTCTGTTAGATTATTGTTAATTCAATGAAATTTAATTTTCTTTTACCTGCACTGTGTTGGTCTGTGACGTGTCAAAAGTGCACAGCTGTACAGCAGGATTACACACACACACACACACACTAAAGCGGCTTTCCCTTTGCCTGGCTGGAATTTTTAAGCTCTCAGCTCCTGTTGCTGAGGGGGGAATCAGCTGCACCCCCATCCAGCCCAGTGTCCTAATGGAACAGCCCAGTGCACCCCTGTGCTTCCACAGGAAATCAGTTGGTACATCCCATTGGTGCTTCTCTGGCTGGTTTGTCACTGACTCGGTAGTATCACAACAGCCAGCCGAACGGTAACCTGAAACACACGCACAGTCAACACAGCGCGCACACACGCACCAAGAGTGAGGACGTAAGAAGAGAGAGTTACCGGAGAGAAGACAGGAAGCCCCGTGAGATCCCTCCACTGCCAGTCCTCCGGGTGGTTCGCATCCCTGATATGACCCTGTTCAGCCCAAGATGTGAGTATACCCGAGTGCCCTCCTGCCCGTGTTAGTGGATGTTTCCACGCAGAAAGGTGTTTTCTGAAAGGCAGTCTTTTCCACTGTGCGTCTCATTTCTTTGCTGCCATTTTTAGCGTTTGTCTCCACTCGGCTGTGTTTGCTCCTCTCTGCTGGAGCTCATGTTCGCTGTCACTTGTCTCGGAGCTGGTTTCTCTCCGTACCTGCGCACAGACCCGATCACATTGTGCTTTTATGGAAAGGTTCTGAAAATGTGGGGCAAGTCATACTTTGATGATTGGACGTTAATGATGGTGACACCGAGGTGCTCCCCGTGATCAAACCTGTTTCTCTTATAAACAAGGTCAGCACCTGGTCCGTGGGTGAAGCTGAATCTGCTCACAGCAAACTGTTTCCATATTTTCCTCAGCTGCTGGATGAATACTGCTTTTATTGCGACTCCTGATACTTTTACCAAGCACGCTGGCAGAGCTGCTACATCTACTCACACATTCCACTCTGGTTCAGAAACTGCAGCCCACTCACTGAGCTGCATGTCTGCTGGGGAAGAGGGGCTGCAGACAAGTTGAGCACAGGCTGGAAGACTCAACACGGAAGTAAAACTCATCTTAGGCTCTGTCTGTGATCTGAGCAGTGTGGGCTGTTTGCACTGCTGTGTCTGTCTCATTGTTATCCTGTTTCATGCTGTAGTTGTTCACATTCAAGCTTTCTTCCATTTGTTTTTATTTTATCTGCTGTTATATGTTGACAGAGATGCGTTTAGTCAGCCTGACCTGAGGTCAGCTGCAGCGTTGGAAGATATGAGTGATGCATGTCATACACAAAACAATTCAGCTTCTTATAGGAATGCAAAGAGTGACATAAAAACATACGGTCATATAATTAAGGCAGAATACATATCATTAAGATTTTTCAGATTTGAAACCAAGACGAGGAAGTCTGAATCCTGTTAAGATTTAACAAAGCTTTGTAATATTCAAATAGTATTTTAATCAAGCATAATCAAATTGTTGAAGGTTTTAGCACCAATGACATGAAAACAAGTGACAGTAATAAACCGTGAAGGGAGAGATGCACCATCATATTTTTACCATGGTTGTTTTGTGTGTGTTTAATCTACCAGATTTGGTAAAGTGAAATCAATTTTTCAGTCTCGATTTATAATAATTGTTGCAAAGATATGTTGATATTTTGCTCGGAATTGTTTGAAAAGATGTGAGCAAGATTACAAAACATAGTTCTCTGATTAAAATTGTTCTGCAGATATCAGTCTGTTGTTATCAGAATTAACTACATGATTTAGATGTCAAATTGGATTACACTCACAGCATTTACAGATATGCATGAAGAATCATGATTAAATTAAAGACAGAAAATGTAGCTAAGTTTTATTTGATCATTTGATCACCCCATCTCACACAGCAGTGTGTGTCTGTGTGAGTCTGCAGAAGATGCTGCTGCTTAGTGAACATAAAACGAGTGCTTTGTTCCTCAGTGTATGTGCCGCGGACTCACTGTCTTGGTGATTCTTGTGTTATAGTTGCATACAGTCTGTAACATGCCGTCTTTTCAGTGTGTTCAGTGGGGATGTTAGAGAAGTCAAGGACACTTTAAGCAGGGTCGGTGCTGACTGACTGGGGTCTTGAAGGGGACTTATTCGTTTGCCCTTTTCCTGCTTCCTCTGGAGATTCGGACTAAGAAAAGTGTTTCTGCATTGTTGCTGTGTAATTTTGTTTCCAGGTATTACGTGGCTCTCCCTTTGGCTCTGTATGAATCCACAGGCTGGCACTTAGCTTGACATCCACTGTTACAAAGCTCAGTGATAGACTGCAGGCTGTGGCAGAGGAAAAGGCTTTATAACTCATTATGGTTGATCGCCGGTGACCTTGATATGTCCTCCGGTGCCCTTTGCACCTAAAGTAGCTGTCTGTGGCATTCTAATGCTGTTAGATGTCTGTATCTTCTTTTTTTCTCTTCAGAACAAGTCTGTATTTTGGGTCATTGACAAATCAAGCTTCTAAAAGGCTATTTTTAAAAAGTATTTTTTTAAATAACGTAATGCATATTTTTGAGTCCAGAATAATGTGTTTAAACAAATCTCATTTATTAAATAACATTTCTATCTGTTTTAACTCATATTTTAACAGTTTTTTTCAACGTCACAAGCAAGAAATGTCAGGTGGCGCAACCAAATATTTATAAATATATATATATATTCCTAATATTTATTTCAAGATAAATCTTTGGCAAGTATCCATTAGGGTGTGTACACTAGGTAACACATTATTATTTGGTAGTTTTGTTTTGTTTATGCAATAATTTAAGATTTTTCCCTTTTGTAGGTCAGGTTTTAACTATCGTTAGCATCCAATTTTGTATTTAAAGACAGAAAAAATATTTAAAAAAATACACAAATTCATATATTCAGTAAAATAAGTACACAGATTACATTTAGAAACCATTTGGTCACTTTAAGCTATTATTTATTAGTTTAAATTGGTTGCACCACCTGACGGTTATTAGTTGTACCACCTGACAACATTAGTAATGACATGAAATATGCTCAAAAAATGCATTTCATTTCAAATATTTACATGTGTTTTAGTAAATAGTCTGTATTTAAATTTTTTTAAGTAAAATAAATCTTTTTTTTCAAGAATGCGAGTAGTAAACATCTCATCAAAACCACTTAATACAACATTACATTTGATACAACCCTATACTAAATGATAATTTAAAAAAGGGCATTTCATGAAGAAAATGCAAGTTTGATTGCTGCAGCTGAAGCATTGCTTTGAAGGCTGATGTGAAGGATTGCTCTGAATTGCTGGAGAATCAGAGCAATTCAGAGCTTTGTATGCCTCTGTGTGTCAGCCTGTCACCATGGTAACAGCAGAGTACTCCAACTTTGAGAGCCTGGTGTGCAGAAACAATTCAGAATTAGAAAATGCTGAATACAAGTTTGATAGAGCAGCATCTAATGAGCGTTTTAAGACTAAAATGGAGTCTGTAGCTTGAAATTTGTAGGAGGAGAAGCATTTGGCAGATGACCCTCGTTGAAGGGCTCTCTCATAGACTCCCATGTTAAAAATGACATCGAAATTGCTTAATATTTAAAAAATTATCATTTTTTTTGAGAAAAACTTAAAGTTGACCCGGAATGTCCTCTGTGAGATGAACATTTTTATAGTTGAATGGCTGAAATCGGTCAATGTATGCTGAAGATACGCTGCACCAAATAATGTACGGAAGAATAAGAAAGAAAGAAAGAAAGAGGGTGAAGAACACAAGTTTGATTGCCTAGCAGCAATCAAACTAACACTAAAGGGAAGTTTTAACAAAATTAAACCATTTTCAAATATGGAGTAATATTTGTACAGACCTACGGAGCCCCACTGATGACATGGTAAAAAAAAAAAAAATTTGTAGGCCACGAAATATGTATAATGCGCGCACGAAATACTAATTCATGGCCACTTAGTATTTCGTAGGAACTAATTAGTATTTCGTGGCCACGAATTAGTATTTCGTGCGCGCATTATACATATTTCGTGGCCTACAAATTATTTTTTTTTTTACCATGTCATCAGAGGGGCTCCGTACAGACCTTCTCAGGTCTGTGTAATAAAGAATTCCCAGTGTGAATGCATTAGCCATGTGTGCCATGAATTGAGAGGCTCTGGTTCTGATATCACTCTGAGAACTTCAGCTGAGTAGAAAAAAATGACGTCAGCACTGTGGGGCCAAGTGAAAGCATTTTTTCCTCCCAGTTACTTTATGCAGCTCACCTGAATCTCTTCACCAACTACTTGAAGAACTTGCCCTACAAAGCGGCATCTAAAATGTACATATTATTATGTAAAAATGTGTAATATCTTTGATTAAAACTAGTAAACATTTTAAACATGTCACAGATATATTTAGAGCTTTTAATAACATTATATAGTGATATTCCTTGCAGTTGTGCCACCTGACTAACTGGTTGCACCACCTGACTTTTCCAACTTATCTTAAAATAAATAGGCTTATGTTTGGATGCTAGTATTAGCGTCTACCCATGTCATCATATTCATATAGATCAATTTTTATAAATAAAGTGTTTTATGATAAAATTTATTTTTTCTAGTTTTCCATTGGTTGTACCACCTGACATAGAAAGTGTACCAGTCTGTATATGAATTGAAAGTAGTTGTTTTTATCAATATTTAAGAGAGAGCTACAAATCTTTTAGCTTAATCCCAAGGGTCCCTTGGGGTCCTCTGGCTGATACAACATCCTGTTTATGGCTATTGTCTATTCACTTTAAAATAAAAGCCCATTGTTTATGGTTGCACCACCCTGACATTAAGTAAATGTAAATTGCGGGACAAATGTTTTTCAGTTATCTCAACAGCTTTAAAACTGTTGATATGAGAAAAAAATAGATTATACAAAAGACTATAAACATAAAAGTATGCCAGAGCATTTAATTTTGAATGTATTGTTATTAAAAGAGCATTTTTAATAGGTTTTTTAGTCTGAGCATTTGCTCGGACAGGTGCTCCACCTGACATTTTAGGGGTTTGAGAAGCCAAAACAGAAAAGAATATAATTATTTGAATGTACTGAAAAATGTATCAAAATAAATAAGTTTTATAGATAAAAGTGACCAATGTTATGAAAAGATTACATTATTTTGAAAGAAAATAGTGGACTCGGACTCAAAAATATGCATGTCATGTCATTGACCCATTTTACAGATTTGTACTCAGGGTAAAAATAAATGCAAGCAATATATAATATCACGTGGTAAAACAACACCAAAAAAACATTTGTCCATAGTCGTGTTGATAAAATCAGAATCAGAACAACCATTAATAGTTGTTTTTTTCTATTGATTTGTTTATCAATAAGTGCAACAATGCTATAAACCTGCTAAATGCCAAGCAGACAATAGTTCTAGTATAAATCTGTGTCTTCAAACAGAAAATCCCAACAGAAATACATTTGAGTGCGCAGTATGTCTGTGCAGTGTGCACTGCAGAAGCTAAGGGCGGCGTGTAGGATTGTTTACCAAACAATACTCTGATTACCTCCTGAGGTTCTGCTCCTGGTGAGTGAGACAGCTGTACTCAGCAGCTTCCTCCCTTGTCTTCCTGTATAATGGCTTCATCATGCAGTCAATCATACTGTTGTCATGTTGCCCAACAAACACATCATAAAACTGAGTTCAGTCTTCCTGACAAGCCTGCATGAAAATAGTAAAACTATTCAGGTGTATTCAAATGCATCCTTACACACGTGTTTAACCTCATATCTAGTACACATCGGTGATTTATTTTGAATGCGTGGTTAGGAGCAGTTATTGTTAAGGTATCAGCAGCAGGGGCCTCACCCTCACTAGCAGAATGTCTGTAGAAAAGCCATCCAGCAGGTCACCGTTTGACTATAAACTGTCAGAAAATTATCTCAGCTGCAGGAGGTAAAGGCACGTACACGTGTCTAAATTTCTTTTCACACATTGAAACCCATACTTAATTAATTGTAGCTTCCAGCCATTTGACAGTCACGCTGTGTGAGTGTATGTGCAGCTGGCCCAGTCACACTCCATTCAGCATCCATCTGTCCATGTCAGGCCGGACGCCACTTCTCTCCCCTTCTCCTTCCTTCCCTCCTTCTGCCTCCTTCTCTCTTTTACTCACCTTTAGTAAATTGATGCTAAGCGACTGCAGTGTGAACAGTGAGCTGCTGGGATATCCTGTAATCAAGGTGTGTTCTGGTTTAATGGTCAAAAGGAAAACACGTGTATAGAGGTGCCTGCAGGAGAGACACGGAAGAAACAAAGGTTGTTTAACCACGCATGCGTACAGACCGGCAGCTGCACCATCACTGGAGGATTCCACTAAAGGAACAGACCTCAGAACTTAGGAATAATTCACACATTATTCTATGGAAAATAGTTCTCAGTGGTCTGGAGGCTGATGGACAAAGCAGGCCATCTGTATTGTCCAGATGCAATGTTTTCTGATTTGTTTCCATTTATCTTAGGTTTTCATGTTGACTTGTAGAATGGTGTTGATCCCTCACCAGCTATTTTGACAAGCATCTTTGTCACTGTTGCTGCGGCAGTGACAGACTACACAGATGCCGGTAATTGTGGATTTGGTCTGTAAGCTTGTCTTCAGCACTTTTTACCACTCACATCCCCACGCTGCCACTGCAGTGCCACGACTGTTAATGTGCATCTTCAGATCTGAGGATGTGGACAACATTTGTGTAGCAGCCATCATATTATTTTAAAAGCAAGAATATTTGCAGACAAAGAGACAAGTCTGTAAGTTTAACATGTCATTAGATTATATTATGTGAGTAAACCTGAGTGTGGGATAAATATGATGAGATGGTGTGCAGGTGAATTAATCATCTAAACATGCTCTCTGCCTTTGTTGTGTTGCTCTTCTTCTTTGCTGTAGCAGTACAATGTTAACCGTTTGCTCTTTTATGCAGACATGAGCATGAGTGGAGAGTTGAAGTCAAGCCGCTCTAGGGCAGCCAGTAAGAGGGCCAGCAACACCACTTATGGGTGAGTACAACCCCTCACACACACACACACACACTTTCCTTCCCCCACATAGTCAAAGATAATCATGTGCTCTATTATTTGCTGCAACCCTTTATCTGTAGCTCAATGGTTGCACCTCAGCTTTCCAATCAATGCAGCATTATTCGTTATTAGCTTCATACCAGCTGTGTATGTATGCTACTATTGATTTTAGCCAGAGGTGCTGTCTCCATCAGTCAATGTTTTAATCTATCTGTTGATGTAGTGCTCACATTTGATTGAAGCTGATTACTGTTTATTGCTGGCGGTTCAATACGGCGCTGTGTAGCAACACTAACATGAACTGTAAGCTTAGGAGAGGCTAACAGAGGGCAGCGTCAGGGATGACGGTGTGTGGGCCTGTTTGAATTTGTTCACGTCGTCATTACTCTCTCCTTGAACTGCATCTCTTAGTCTGGCTGCAGCTCTGTAGGACTTCTTCTAGACCACAGAAGGTACTCTCTGTTAAGTTTAAGATGAGCTTGCCCACATTTTGTAGCTCTTATCCCGCTGATTTTCTCTAACATGTCTTTGTAAAGTCCACATGTTGTTGTTCATACAGCATGATGACTCAACTATGTTTGAGTCTCGAAGATACAGGAGGACAATAACGAGCATGCTGTGGCTCAAGGCTGAATCTATTCAGTCACACTTTGAAAATACTGTAAGAGGAGAGATTCTTACAACATTTTAAAAATACTGGATTTCCATTGTAGGACATCAAGATTCTGAATAAGTTAGGAATGCAATCAAGAGTAGAAAATAAGAATATAAAGAGATGTAATATTATTGAAGCCAAACTGTTTGTACCAAGCTTAATCAGCTAATCTCATTAATATTCCGCCTTCCGTGCAACTGCAGCTCCACATATGTCTAAAGCTCCACAATGAATACTGATACTTTTCCTTTCAAAGCTCCACTCGGTCCCTGTTCCTCTGCTCATATGCTACAGTAGCATGTGGAAGCATAAATACTGCAGTGTGGGCAATTATGTCCCCAGCATGTCCTTCAAACCGTTAATCCGGCTCTCTGCCGGTGCTCCCTCCTCTGCTCCCTCTGACCGTGTCTGCTGAAACATAAAACCCCCGAACATTATTTGCCCATTCCACCATGTAGTTATTCAAAAGCACACAGCCATGCATTAATGAGGTTAGTCATACAACACACACATTCACACAGTTACTAACCCCAAATGGAAAACACCTGAGGTATCAGCCCTGATATAACCTGCCTGATACTGCACAGAGATGACATGGACTTAAAGCAGGCCATGTTGGATTTCTGTGTCCATTTCACCTTTTATGCTTACATCCTAGTTTGATATACTAAGTGAAGACCCTGTTCAGCATGTTCACATAGACAAGAACAAAAATAATCACATAGCAGCACTGTGAGGATATAGGCAGCAGTGCTTAGAGCTACAAACCTCAACATCAGCATTTCAACATTGCTCACAGTGACAGTGTTTATGTGCAGTCCTGATGATAAGCAGGTCACATATTAGCATGTTAACATTTTCTCCTGGGCAACAAAATTCTCAGTCTAGCATTGGCCTGTAAGAATGTGAATAATTTTGCAGGTATTACTCATAACTAAAAGTGGAGTTGGAGTTGGTTGGAAGTCAGGGAGTGTATGTAAAATACACAGAGGGAACGTGCATGTGTATTTCAATAAACCCTTCATATCTGAAAATGACTGCGGAGGCGTTGGAAGATTACCAACAAGGATTAGTATTTAAAATCATGATGAAAAAAATAAAAAGACGAGTGCTTGTGTCAATGCAGCAACACGACTGGCTCGATGCTTCCTGGTTCGGCTGTTATTAGGCTTCCTGACTGCAGAGGTATGACATAGATGCAGATTGCTTTTCAGGATTATCTTATCTGAACGGTGTTGCTTCTGGGTTTGTAAACCGAAGCTAACATGGAAATGGCCATGCTAATTTTATGGTTCAGCTGTTTTTTTAAACTCTACTCTGTTTGGTCAGTCACAGCATTCAGTGGTCTGAGGGGAAACATGTTTACATAATTATTAATTTTACATTTATTTAACAGCTTTTTGTGTGAAAATGATTCCTTTGGTACATAGCTGTGTAAAAAGTAGGTAATTTCATTAGTATGAAATTAACCCCTGCAGGTAATGAAACCCATGAAGCATTAGAAATTATTTATTGATAGTCTATAGTTTCAGTTGGTAGTCTCATGTCTTATTCAGAAATATAATTATTCAGTTTATTTATGTAGTAGTATGGTCTCCTTTTGGGTGAAATAGATTTTAAAGTATAGCTTTCTTAAGGATGTGGCCACACTGGGGCAATCCTAAAACCAATGGGTGACATCACTGTAGCTGCATGAGGGCGACTATTATTGTGTGTACACATTAATGTGGAAAATCTATGCAGCTTTTACAAGTGTATGTTCATGGTGTGAAGCTGCAGAGTGGTAAATTATAAGATTCAATAGAGTGCAGAAGCTACAATGGGCCACAGCAGCAGTCAGATCATGGCAAGACAGCTAGCAAAAATCTCTCTGTCCAGACTCCAATAATCCCGCTCTGTGCTGCTGGCAGCACTGTGCCCCGTCTACTCCCTCCTCCCACTGTTCTTCTAGAGGCAGCCAACAACCCTTCTGCCTGTGGCCTAGATTACTTTGTGAACAAACTTTCTAACTCGTGTCTAAGATGCTATAAAACATTTCTCATTTGCTTTTCCAAAACCATGTGGGCAAACTGCATTTCTGAAAGTTAGATTATGGGTGTTAAAATTAAACGTTAACCTCTAATCTGTCTATAGTGAAAACCAACAAAACCTTTCTTTTTGTGTCTTAACACGGTTCAAGTCTTTCCTTGTCTTGTGATAGCAGGCCTGTTTTTTCCACTCTTGTGACTGCCACTCTCATATATCTACCCCCAGGCCATTTGCTCCAGAGCGACTGTGACAACATATGGGTGTTGTCATCATTTATTGTTCATACTTCCTGACTGTCACAGATCCCCTCTAGCTTGGTGAGCCCCAGCTGTGGAAGCAGGGATGGGGTGGAGAGAAAGGCAAGCCTTTCACAACCCAGATGCTGCTGCAGTTGTGGCCTATACGTGCTCCAGTGCACTCCTTCAAAAGCTCACTGTGCTGTGTGGCCCTTACGGACAGGCTCAGGTGCCACAGGAAGGGTTTTACATGAGCATGCGAATATACAACCAGTCCATGACCTGAAAAGAAAGAAATGATTGAAGAGGCACTGGATTATTTATAGAATATTATCATGCCATATCAATTTCAGAGTAATCATCAATATTGATTTATTGCGTTGGATCCTATTTAGATGCCTTCTGTGGTTAAGCAGCTCTTTTGTCGCCGTTTGTGTCAGTTATAGCTCTATCATAGGTCATCCCCCTGATCCCCTGGGTGCTGCTTAGCTTAAGGCATTCTCTACACACCCCATGCTTTGTGTGGCCACAGCAGCCCTCATTATAATTTCCTAGTCTCAGTTTACTATCTGCTCCATTTTCGCCATCTCAGTGGAGGAGCACAGAGGGTGGATGGGGGACTTGCCCCAACGCTGAGTGGCAGAGTGTACTGAGCATCTGGTCTCTGGTATTTTTGTCTTCTTTCTCCATGCACTTCATTCTGTTAATATTCTCTCATCTGTTTTAATTATCAGATGGGGCAGTCATAGTGGAGTTAGAGTCTGCAGCAGGCCCATCTGTTACAGAGGCTTAAAGAGGCTGATGGGGGCAGGCAAAGTGGATGGGTAATGGTGTAATATTTGTCCAATGAGATACATATTGAGCCGCAACATAAAAGCTAATCTGATGAAAGATATTAGGAGGAAATTATGATATTTTTGATATTTTATTGCATTTAAGTTAGTCACTGGGTATGATGTGGCATTAAATGTAAAAATTATGGGGCATGTAAAATGCAGTAATTCAAATTTAATTTGGGGTGAAGCCAAAGATGAGCCAAAGTCCAAGCTGAAAGGGGCATCATAACATACATGTTAGTTTTAAGGTCAAATTCATGTTAGACCTCTGGTCTTTTAGCATTTTTATTAGTGATCCTCAGTCATGACGTTGGTCCTTGCAGTGTCACCTTAACCAGTCTAAACTACGCAGAGGTCAAGACTTATCATTCGAGACAGTGTAGCAGTACTGGGAATAATCTGTAAACCTACAATATATCTTCCTCCTCATTTGTTCCCTTGCACAATTCGACACTTGTTTTGACAGATTGTATGTATCAGGCCTGAGGCTTGGTTGGCTGACATCTGTAAATCCACCCCGAGCAGTGGAAAAAGCAAAGGGCAAATGGAGGCAATCTGCAGTAAAGTAAGCCATGCCGAAGTTCACCCGCTTTCTGCTGGATGTATTTCTGTGACATCACTCTGGTTTGGCACAACACAGCTGTCTGCCAGATGTTATGATGCCCACCCAGAGCTAAATGTGTACACACATCATTTTTCATTTTAAAGCATTATTTAATGGGAGGTTTTTACATTGCACAGGGTCACATACTGGAAAAATAATAATTCACATTTATTGTTAATGTGAAAATAAATATAAGCATGTAACACAAATCAGAACATGATAACCACAGCACACACACAGGCTGTATATGAGTGTCTGCTCATGACAGGGCCTGTGTCATAATAATAATCAGAAACCAAAGTAAAGATGCATACTGCAGCATGCCTTTGGTCTGGGTTGTTCATTTGTTGGGAAGCACTTCAGAGTGCACTCCAGTTTGCAGTGATGAATTTCTTGCCATGTAGTTTTTGCTCGCAAACAGAATTTTGCTTATGTCTGCGCATTGGTAAAATGAAGTTAAATCAAGTGTGGAGGGAGTTCTTTGCCTGCGTGACTAATGTATCAGTGTTTTTATTGTGAGTACCGATGTTATTGTCTCAGACAATGAAACCAGTCAGCCCCCTTAGAATACGGTAACTGCATAACACACATGAACGGTGTGTTTGTATTTAGTATCATGGCTCATTTCCAACTCTAAAATATTAGAGTGTTGTAACTCTGTATAACATAATTCTATATGTTGCTATGTATGAATGCACAGCAATGTGGGATTCATTCATTTATTTTGGCTTAGATAGGTAGGATGGAAAGTGGTCTTAACTTCTAGGTTTTCAAGCTTTTTATTCTTCTCACTGCTCTGTCTCTTTGTGTGTATATAACTGATTTAGGGGTGATGGAGAATGGCTGAGTGAGGGACTATGAATGGCAAGCATATCACCGTGGTGGCAGCTTTTGCTTGTGCCGTCGCCAATAACAGCCCACTAAGTGTTCATCAAAGCCTACTGTTTCCTCCCCCTTCCACTTGAACATCAATTTTACGGCATAACTGCTATTCCCATTTTTCTGTCCAGCGTTTTCTTCTTTCCTTTGTCAGCCGACTCTCTGCATGGATGCGCAGACAATGTACCGTTGCAGTCCATTCCTGAGAGAAGACTGGGGCTGTACTGTAGGTAAAGGTCAGTGCAGTCAGAGGTGGATGTTCTGCTGGGGAAAAGGTCAGTCTCTGCAGAGAAGGAAGTAAAGTGTATCTGCTGGTTTCAGAGCCGCAGACAAAGCCTTTGAGACGGTAGAGAACAACATGATAGGAGATGATAGGAGACAGGTGGACAGAGAGGGAGGTAGGAAGATGGTGGTGACAGAGTGACATACTGGCTGTAGACGTGATGTTCTGTGGCGATAAGGTCACGAGCCAGCGGTGGAGACACGATAGCAAAAAAGACCAAGATTACATGAAATAAAAATATTTTATTACTGTTGCTGTGTGTGTCCGCGTTTGTGTGTCTCTGTGTGTCTGGGTTGGTTTACATCCATATATTTTGCGGCTCTGTGCATTACCCAGCCAGATGAACTATCTCCTCTGTCCTGCAGGCTTATCATTCTACTGGGGTTGGTCCCTCTGCTAATGAAGTCATCTCTATCCCTCCTGTCCACACCCTGCTGGTAGGGGAAGAGTAAGGCTGGCAGAAAAGGAGGCATGAATAGGGATTGATGCATAAAGGTGAAAGACAGGCGGGATGTAAAACAGCAGTAAAGAGGACAAGTGTGAAACAACTGAAAGAGAGAGGAGCACATGGGACAGAAAAATGCAGAGAGGAAGAAATAACAGCAGTCAGTGAGAGTGAGGGGTGAAGAAAGCAAAGAAGAGAAAGCAAGTGAGCACTGCACTGCGTGTCATTGGCCCCCTGGCGTGAACAATCCATCTCAAATTGATCTTCCAGCTCGGCCCAGCAAGGCATTCTGAATCAATCTCAAATTGATCTCTGTGCCAGAGGTCGGGAAAACTAGCAGTGGAGCTTATCAGAAATATAGTGGTGCTGGGAGGATCTGACAGGGAAACTTATCACACTGCACAACAGGAAATGGGCTCTGAGCCCCCGGGGCAGCGAGAGGAGTCTGCTCCCTGCACACACACAGTCACACACAGATTCAATGTCTCTGCGTGTCCCCAGCACAACCATACACTGACACATGCTCCCCAGTGTTCAGCACAGTACAGATATATTGTACATAGACAATCACACACACACACACACTGCCAAGGCATCAGTACACACCTAAGGGCTACCTCCAAAAATACAAAGTTTGTCAGAGCACAATATGTCAATATATTTTAACTTAGACAGGTAAGATTTGAAGCCTGGAGCTCCTAATGACTTATAACACATTTAATGTGTCCTTAGCACGGCTGTGTGAAAGGCCCGAGGAAGGACGATCAATACTGGCTTGCATTTAGACGGTCAGTCAGCTTAAGGGAGCAGCCTGCCTCTCCAGGCCCAGTAAAAAATAAAACCACATAAACAATTTCCCAAAAGTGACTTTCACAGTATCTATGGGAGAATAGACAGCCCAGTCCAAAAGTGCAGGAACTCAGCGCTCAATGTGACTGTTGTTACTTTTCCAGCACACCGAACTGGTGGAGTTCGTAGACTCCACTGTGCTGTTATTACTGTCTAGTTCCCATTGAAGCCATTTATGTTTCCAAGAGGACTGTGGACTGTTTTTCATTGCTGTGTGTGTCACCAGATTGAAGCTGACAGTGACATTGCAGAGCACGACCGGGGACCAGAACACACAGAAAACTAACTCAAAGTTCATTTTGATGGCAAGAGAGAGCAGCAGTATGACACAGAGATAGGGTGAGGGGCTGCAGTGAAAGGAGTGGTGGTGGTGGGGTGGGGGGGGGTGTTTTAGTACGTCAGCGTTTGGAAGGCAGCAAGAGAGCCTTTTCTGTGGCCTGGGCTGGAAAAGCTCACCGTCAGCACAGAGGGGTAATGGGGGTTAGCAAGGGGAACAAGGGAGTTAAGGTGAGAGTTAGAGTACATAAAAAGTGTGAATGTATGGACGGAGTACTACATTATATATCAGCAAGTCTCATGATATCAGAACTGAAATAATCATCATCAACTGCTGTACACTGTGATGAGTGCTATTCGATACTCACACTCGTAACGCTGCCTGAAACTCTGGTGTTTTTACCAAGAAAGTCACATTTATGCTTCCTGCAAGATGTCTGTGAACACCACAGACATGTAATATGTTTGTGTCAAGTGCACATATGTTAAAGGTGCATAACACACCCACAAAGACTGGCAAGTGAGTTATAAAAGCTTGCATGTGTGATTCAGTCAGTGTGGTTGTTGGTGCATGTGTGCGCTACCATTCTGCCTACACCTACTCCTGCACAAGCTGAAACATTTTCTACATGTGCAGCTGCATCTCACTTTGCTATGCTGGGAGATTTGGCACCCTCCCACTCATGTCTTTGCACTGACTTTATATGTAGTTGTCCAAGCTTTTAGATTCACCTTGAGTTCTGTCTGAGTACACTGTAACAGCTTAGACAAGAGTGTAACCACCCCAGGGGACTAAAAGAAAACTCTGAGTCAGGTTATATGTAAATTTTTATCACAGTATTAATATAACATAACACGAATTTGGTTGAAAATCAATTGAGAAATTGTTGATGGATAAAATAACAGATGGGGCAATTTGGCTGATCTGAAAAATTGCAAATTAAAGTAATTCATCACAAACAAACAAAATAACAAAAAAAAAACTGTAAATCCAGTACTGTCATCAGCCAGTTCTATTTATTAATTTGCAACATTTCCCACCATGACTGGGACACTTAGCATGGCATATATGGTGCAGAAACCGCCTTTATGAAAGGTACTAAGACTAAATGAGAAAAGAATTATTATGTTATTATGTAACCATTTTGTTTATGAAGCTCCTGCATGTAGTGATCACAAATTCTGTCCATATACATTCTGTAAAAACTTCAGCCAGTTTCTGTTTAACCATTTAGTTCTGCTGCAGTATGCTTGGATCTCCTTAAAATTCAGCTAATGGTTCTTTTTCCTGCAGTTCCAGACTGCTTAGTTTGCCTCTGACCTGTACAAACATCATGTCCTAAAGTTGTACAGTTGTCTCCCTCCTTTTTATACAAAGATGACTCTTGTGATTTCTCTGCTCCTCTCAGTAAGAATGAGGTTTTGTTGACAGAGCGTGGCTGATGTTAGCTCAGGTTAAAGTTTAGTCCAGTGAGGATCACAGACTCCAGTCTGACGTTGACTCAGCAAATGTCAGTCCTGTCAGTCACAGTTAAACCACAAATAGCTCATGTGCAGGGCTTTCTGAATGGCAGCTGATTGTTTGCCCAGATGTTCATACCCTGAGGTGGAGGCAGACTTTGTTTCATGGTTTGATGACGTAGTCTAACCAGACACAGCTGCTCAAAAACAATGAAATCGTCTGTATTTTGCTCACGTTTTTGTGATGATGTCTTGTCTTTTTACTTCCCTCCTGGTTGAGTGCAAAGGAGTTAATTTTAGCTCAGTGAAACCATGCTGCTTTGCCCTTCATGCAGTTGAGCCAAAATGACTTTTAGCTTTTAATTCTTCATTAATTTCAGGACAACAGCAAAGTTCAGGATATGAAAACGATGCAGGGGCTTGACAGAGTTGAGAAGGCTGGAAGGATTAATTACTCCAGGCAGCCTCGGGTAACCTTTTAACTTCGCGCTCTAAGTCGCTTCTGACGGGGCCCCTGTTAGAGAAAGTGTCGTGATATCTCTTCTCTTCACACTCTTCATGGGTAATGGGTGGCATGGAGGTTTAAAGGTCTCTGTAAGTGCTTTGGATGTCAGTTGTCACATTGTGGAGTACTGCTGCTAATTACCATTTAATATCCTGATCTCAGAAATATCCAATCACTGCTCCCAGCGAGACTCTAATCTTTTTGATGAATGGCACCAAACTGAAGCAGTTGGACCACCTGGAGAACGCCGTATGCATGAAGAGTGAGTGATATGTTTGTGGCCTAAGGTAGAAGGAGGTGAGCCATCTGCTGTTCATTCAGTTATCTACTACCTTGGTCTCAAAGGCCTGTTACTCAAGGATGCTGCCAAGGACATGTTGTCAAGACCAAGGGAGGCTCACCCCCATGCTGGAAAGTTGGTCAGTGTCACCACACAAGAAGTTTCAGTATCCATGACATGATGATTCACTCAATGAATAACACAATACGTTACCACAAAAATGTGTCCAAGTAAATCACTCCAACAGAACAAAGTGTCAGCTTTGGGCCTGATGAGGACTCAACTCAGGACATTTTCATCTTCCATCTCTGAGGTGGATCCAGAAAGGTTTCTCTGAGAGTTTGTAACCAGGAAGGGAACTTGAGTCCATCCACTTCTAATGAAAGAACAATGAAAACAGTGGAGAACAAAGTCTGACGTTCCCAAGGAAACCATATTGGTGCAGTCCACAGACAAGGCAATAGCTTCAGTTTTCTGAGATGCAATGGTAGACAAGACAGACAGACCTGCCCTGTTCACCCAGAGACTACTGCTACCTCATCCACAAGATAAAATAGGATCCTTATACTCTACGGCAGCTGGATTTTAAGTGCAAATGTAGGAATGGACTATGTTTAAAACAAATGTGAAAAATTTTGCATAATCGACTCTCTTTTAGGTAACAAATGTATTATTCTCTTTTGTATTGTGTTTTGGACCAAGTGTGGACTTGTCAACATTAGCCAGGTATATATGTACAAAGGATCTTAAAAGATGTGCACTGAGCTTCACGAGGTGTTTTTGGAAAGAAAAACGGCTCATCATTTGCTCATTTGTTATGTGTTGAGTTGGGTGCAGATGGTCTTAAGTCATGCAGAAGAATTGGACTTATCCCACTCTAAACACTCTGCCTCCAGGAGGATTAGGCCGTACTGTTGACACCGCTGAGGGGAGATTGTTTCTACCTCTTATAAGCTGAACTCACACTTATCTGCTCTATGCACGTATGGTGTGCATACCTACACCCACATACTGAGCATGCATGCTCACACAGAATTCACACATGTGGTCATAAATTACACTATATGTCTTCTGGTGATTGAAACGCATACATTGGATTTTTGGCTCTTTTATTTTTAGCCATGTTTTTGTCTCAAACAGGGGCCAGCCAAACCCAACCACCTGATTAGATGACATCATATAAAATGCTTTGTCCTGCTTGTAAGTACTAAATGAGCAAGCTGTTTGGGCTTTTAATGACAGTAAAAATGGTATAAAATCATCTGATTTGAAAGGCAGATTATGTTAATCATTTGTTTAGACAGTCCACCTCTTCTCTCCTTTGGCTTTGTTCCCCTTCATACTTTATCTGTGATATCACTATCTTTATTTTGATACTGACAGGGCCTCTTTGCAGTGTATTTAGTAGTTTTTTCTGTTTTGAATCAGTGTGATCGAAGTTCAGCTGAAAATTGTGACGTGAGGTTCAATAGTAAAAATTTTAACTACATGTTTCTATCTTGTGGGATAAAACAAATATTTTCTTATGACTTCACATGTCAAATGACAATGAAGCTGTCAGTTTTCCATCGCTTGTAATGGCATTAAAAAACACAACTAATGCATGACAATCATTTCCAGCTGACATTCTGTAGTTGGATGCTGTTGCTAATCAAACAGCAACCACACCACGCCTCATCCCTGCTGCTGCTGATCCTCCAAGTCCATTGTGTCGTTCAGGAATGTCCACACCCTGACAGCTGTAGGAGAATCTGACTCATTCCTGCCAATGTCCCCATCCTCCTTGTCTCTTTAACAAACGCTCCACTCACACCTTCTGACTCTGTCTCAATTTTATCCGCTCCTGTTTAAGAGCTCTGGCGAACTGGCATTTCCTTCCTCTTCCGTTTAAGTGGTATTTTTCAGTTTATGAGTACGCTGCACATTCAGGATAAAATCTGAAAGATAGGAAAAACATATGCTCCACCTTTCCCTGGGTTTCTATTAAACCATATTGATGCATCATCCCTGTCAGCTCCTCTATTACTGGACTGTTCCACTATTTGGAACTATGTATATGGTGGAGGTGCACTAAAACCTGAAGGGCTGTAAGCCTTAAACCACAGTAAAGAGAAAACCACTGAGTGTCATTTAACATGCTCTAACTCTTTTCTATGTTCTGCTCTTTCCCAGAGTAAATAAACTGCACTCAGGCTCTAATTTAACCTTGATGCATGCAGGATATAACTTTACTACCTCCCATGCTCTGGTTTATAGCTGTTTATCACCTCCCTTGATACATACACTTTATCCAAATAATGCACACTATAAGCCAGACTGTAAAGGATGTCTGTGAGCGGATTACTTTGTGACGTGTTATTGATCCTGCATGTCATTGATTAAAGCAGTAAAGTGTGTGATCGCTGCATGTTTAAGTAGGTTTGCAGGACAATAAAGATGCTCTTGTAATGAAATGTTGATTTCCCCAGGATTGTTTGTGAGAGGTACTGCTGTGTGTGTATGTGTTTACCTGAATTAACTCAGATGTAAAGTTAAAGCTTTATTGCAGGACATTCACACAAAACTGATGAACATTGACATAGCCTACTCCAAATATTTTACAAATACTAACCTGTCCACAGACAGTAACACAGCATCCATATCCATCAACCCCAAAAAACCACAGCAGTGGTAATTTTGAGAACGTGTAACATTTAGGCCCGACTCAAACCTTTAACACTGTGGGCTAGTCCAGGGTTGGTGATGGTAGTCACATAATGTTTATTTGTGTAAAATCACATGTCAACATTATCTAATTTGTTAGTCATACATCATCATATCATCGTTATATTACTTGCAACAGTTCATCTCATATTCTTTTTTTGTCCTCTTCTCTTTGTTCCTGGGATGTGTCATTAAATGTATTTGGTTCTTTTAGATCTACCTCCCTTCATTACTTGATAGCATCGCTTTTGACTGTGCTTCAAAGAATGTGCTTTTGCTTCTACTCATAGTGGAGATGTAGAAATAGGCTCCCATGTGTAGGCACATGTTGCTATTCACATGATATGGTTGTGACATGAGACATCTGCTGCATATATTGTCACATTTCACAGGAAACAGTGTGAGGCCTGGGAGAGTTTTTTGTTTGTATGTGTGTGACGGTAGTCTTGACTTGTGTATCTTGTTCTGTATATTTGCATAAAGGAAGCCCTTGAAAATGAAAGAGAAAGCAGGTTGTTGTGTCTGGAGCATCACTGATGCATTTACAACAAGAAAGAGCGAATAAATTCTGAATGCGAATGAAATGGAGAGAATAACAGCGACAGTGATTAAATGAAAAGGAAAGGGAGTAGATTAGCTCAGAGTCTGTCCTTAGAGAGTGTCTGAGAGGGTGAACGAGCTGCCAGCACTCCCTTCATCTTCTCCTCCTCCCCCATCAAAGCCTCTCTGCTCTCATCTTGATCACACTCACCCTCAGCATCCCATCCCGGAGACCGCCTCTTTCTTCTTTTCCTCTCACAGTCTTTTCTTTAATTGTCAGTCTATGAACACAAGTTTAGTTTTTTCATTTTTGCCAGTCCCACAATCTTCATGACTGCTTGCTGTTTTCAGCCTTTGTGTAGGTGTAGGTTGCTCTCCAGTGTGTTCTCTCCTGATTGTTCTGCAGTGCTATGTTTTCCATAATGTTGGAAAGGGGGGAGTGTTCACAAGTGAATTGGAAATCTTCACATAATATTTGTCCATACTGTAGGTGGGTCTGTTGAGGTAATTGAACTTAATGTAATTAGCGTAGAGCATTTAAAAATTAAAGCTATGAGCTGCACAGGGTTTTTTGCTTTCATACTGCCCTTAGGTTTTATTAGCAGGGTTATTATCATGTCTCATTGGGCTCCACTTTGACATCCTCAGTGAAACATCCTCTCCTGACCTTTCTATCAAACAAACTACACTCAACAAAAATATAAACGCAACACTTTTGTTTTTGCTCCCATGTTTCATGAGATGGACTTGAAGATCTAAACTTCATTCCAGATACACAATATTACCATTCCTCTCAAACATTGTTCACAAATCTGTCTAAATGTGTGATAGTGAGCACTTCTGCTTTGCTGAGATAATCCATCCCACCTCACAGGTGTGCCACATCAAGATGCTGATCTGACATCATGATTAGTGCACAGGTGTACCTCAAACTGCCCACAATAAAAGGCCACCCTGAAATGTGCATTTTGTTTCTGCTTTATTGGCGGTCTGGGGACTCAGAACCAGTCAGTATCTGGTGTGACCACCATTTGCCTCATGATTGTCTATTGTGGCCTGTGGAATGTTGGTCCACTTCAATGGCTGTGCGAAGTTGCTGGATATTAGTGGGAACTGGTGCACGCTGTCGTATACGCCGGTCAAGCACATCCCAAACATGTTCAATGGGTGACATGTCCGGTGAGTATGCTGGCCATGCAAGAACTGGGACATTTTCAGCTTCCAAGAATTGTGTACAGATCCTTGCAACATGGGGCCGTGCATTATCTTGCTGAAACATGAGGTGATGTTCATGGATGTATGGCACAACAATGGGCCTCAGGATCTCATCACGGTATCTCTGTGCATTCAAAATGCCATCAATAAAATGCACCTGTGTTCTTCGTCCATAACAGATGCCTGCCCATACCATGACCCCACCACCACCATGGGCCACTCGATCCACAACATTGACATCAGCAAAGCGCTCACCCACACGACGCCACACACGCTGTCTGCCATTTGCCCTGAACAATGTAAACCGAGATTCATCCGTGAAGAGAACACCTCTCCAACGTGCTAGACGCCATCGAATGTGAGCATTTGCCCACTCAAGTCTGTTACGGCGACGATTTGGAGTCAGGTTAAGACCCCGATGAGGACGACGAGCATGCAGTTGAGCTTCCCTGAGACGGTTTCTGACAGTTTGTGCAGAAATTGTTTGGTTATACAAACCAATTGTTTCAGCAGCTGTCTGAGTGGCTGGTCTCAGACGATCTCGGAGGTGAACCTGCTGGATGTGGAGGTCCTGGGCTGGTGTGGTTACTCGTGGTCTGCGGTTGTGAGGCCGGTTGGATGTACTGCCATATTCTCTGAAACGCCTTTGGAGACGGCTTATGGTGGAGAAATGAACATTCAATGCACGAGCAACCGATCTGGTTGACATTCCTGCTGTCAGCATGCCAATTGCACGCTCCCTCAATGCTTGTGGCATCTGTGGCATTTTGCTGTGAGACAAAACTGCACATTTCAGGGTGGCCTTTTATTGTGGGCAGTTTGAGGTACACCTGTGCACTAATCATGATGTCAGATCAGCATCTTGATGTGGCACACCTGTGAGGTGGGATGGATTATCTCAGCAAAGCAGAAGTGCTCACTATCACACATTTAGACAGATTTGTGAACAATGTTTGAGAGGAATGGTAATATTGTGTATCTGGAATGAAGTTTAGATCTTCAAGTCCATCTCATGAAACATGGGAGCAAAAACAAAAGTGTTGTGTTTATATTTTTGTTGAGTGTATATGGAGCTCTGGGAGTCAGTGATGGGCCTTTAAGGGTGCGGCTTGTAATCAGCTGTAGTGTCTTGTCTGTTTACTCAAATTCTTTTCATAATTTTTACTTTCCAGCCAATCAGGCTTTTGGACCATTTTGGACCTTGACCTTTGTCAAAGTACACAGATACTGCATTATGTTTGCAGTGTTGCTGCTTTCTCTGGTGGATGTGTAAAACTGGGTGGGTTAGACGGGTGCAAACATATCTGTTCTTTCACCTGTATTGATACAAAGAATTCAGAAATGTGCACAGCTACGTAACCCTGCTGTATGGCTTGTTCTGTATATTCTAGGGATTTCTATTTAGTTCTAAACTCTATTGATATTAGTCCTCCATGTTCTTTCTGAAGCTGAAGTGTCTAGAATCACAGAACTGCAAGAAGCTGAGTATGATTATACAAAATGGAATAATTTGTGCCATAATACATCTTATGCTTGAATTACCTCCTACAAAGACAAGGAATTATTTTTGTTAATGCAGACATGCTAACCTGTGGGAGGCAAAGACATTTTGAACAAAATCTTCTTTTGTTCACGCTGACGCAAATCATCCACTGTCACACCTGGAGATATATAGGAGGCTGTGGAGGGCTCCAACTCACCGCAGACCTTCACCCAGGAATCCCGGCTTTGCATCTGCCCTGTGCTCTATGCCATACTGACTGTAGTGGATTTCTTTATTTTGCTACTGTCACTTCCATCTCGCTTTTGACTTGCAGTTGGGGTTAGGCATTAAAACAAGACAGGTTAAAGTTAGGCATGCTGGCTGTCATGACAATGATTCGTGTCAGTCTGCACAGAACAATGCTGCAGACACAGACTGACACAGAAGACAATTCCAGTTAAAATGCATTAGTTCAAAAATTTGTTCCTGATGTCATGACAAAAGCAACAATTAGTGTCACAGTGCATGCAACAATTGATTTAAAATTAAGTGTGTATTTCATGTTAGGGGATGAGACTGGGCTGAGAAATCAGAACACAGAACACTGTTTTTAGAATGTAATACACCATGCTGAAGTTCACAGCAGATTTCAGCTTGAGCAGTGGATTGATTGGTAACAGCAGGCACATACCATCAGCTCAGCAACAAACCCATCTTTTTAAGCACATGGAGGAGAGTGTGACCAGCTGCAGTCTAACTGCATTTGCTCATACGACTAACTATGTAACAACAGGTGAGCAGTGGAACACAATGAGTAGCATATTAGCACATATAAAAATGCCACCATAGACATGCAAAAGCTGTTGCCATGGTGCATGCTGATTTGACTCCCTAAACATCCCTTGGATGGTGCGATAGGTGATATATTCTGGGAAATCTTTCTAAAATTGGCCTGTTGATCATGTGACTCTCCACTTCAGAAAGCTCATATTTGTAGCTGGTCTTTCGTCAGTCACCTGCTCACTTACTGTCTGCCTTAAAAATATGTTTTATTCATGCCGAAATTTATATTTATGCTGTTATGATTTTCATCTAGTGTTGTGATGAATGAAATTATCCATGTGTTTTAAGATTTGTTTTAATGCGTGTGTTTTCCACTAAATGTCACATTGTTCAGTAGAGAAAGGCAATGAATTTAATTACTACTTGGCAGCTTGTTCAGGTGGAGTCTGAACTCAGCTGCGGCTTCTGTTCTGTTGCAAAATCAGATCAAGGTAATATTGTGATCATAAATTTATCTATTGGTTTCGTAAATAGAAAATGTTGTGTGAAGAGACAAACGAAGCGATGACTGTTTGTCAGCACAATCGTCACTTTGATCTATTACCAGTGGATTTTAAATTGCATCTGTCAAGGTTCTAAAGCAATTGAACTGTATCTCTTTCATTTCTCATATGTACACACATGCACACGCAATCTGTGAAATTCCTGTTGGAGACGAAGTTGTTGGAGGAAATCCCTGGGATGATTTGTTCACAAAAGACATTTGTCTTTGCCCAATTCACACAAAACAAACACACACACAGAGGCACGCTTAGGCTGGGATGATTTATAGCCAGCTATGTCTAATGGATTGCTTTGGCACTTGAGAAATTATGAAAAGGAATTAATTAGCCTTTAGTGACCCTGCTGTCCATCTGCCTCTCTCCCTCTCTAGGCTGAGGCGCTTGGCTGCTCACTTTGTAATTACAGACTAAATGGCCTGCGCTTACCTGTCGCAGATTTATCTTCACTAAATCACATTAAAAAAACTTGCATGTCATATCATTACTGTAACATGTTGACATTTTAATGACCTAACCATCATAACAGAATGGATAACCAAATATTTATTATTCACCATTAGGGGTTAAAGAACAGCTAAGTGATGTAAATGGCCGATACTATTTATACAGTAAAACTGGCACACTGAATGGTGCTTGTTCCTTTACTAGCTCTCATTCACTATAAGTCGCTGTTGATTGTGTGTTAGTCCTGAAATTCACTTAAACCTAATAATGTGATGTTTTACAGAAATCAACCGAGTAACAAACACAAAAAGAGGAATGTGTTTCTTACTCTGAGCCACAGAATCCTGCAACCAGAAGTTAATGTGCGAATACTAAAAGGAGAAAAACAAAAAGTGAAGAGCAGCTTAGTTCCCCCTCAGTGAGGATTTTGTTGAATAGATGTTATTTTCACTCTCTTCTCTTGCTGAATTCAGTTGGAGAACAGAAAGCTGCTGCTCAAAAGCTGATACTGCGTTTCTTTGTCCTCTTCTGTCCTTTTGCCTCTCTGTGTGTCCTTAACTAGTGCAGGGTGTAAAAGGCAAAACCTGAAGACATGTTGTCAAATGCACAACAAAGATTCTCAGTTGAAAATGAAATAAAACAACACATAGACATTTGCATTTCAATTAAGATAACAGAGGGCACTCTTTAAATTGGATTGAAATTATGCTTTGTAATTTGGCAAGTGTGCAGCTCAGACATGAGCACTTGTTATAAATAATTTTGTGGTTTCCTGTCTCCTGAGCTCTGGAAAGCAGCTGCTCAGAGAAGAGTCTGTGAGAGTAATGCCGGAGATGTGATCACAGTCCACTCCACAAAGAGCCCACACTTAAGATCTATAGAAACACACTCGGAGTGATTGTGTGTATTTTTTTGTTAGTTCTCAGATATTTATCCTAACACATAAAAACTGCATACAGCCAGGACGTTCACTGTCCCCTGAGGGACAGATAGGCCGGGCTGGTGTCACTAAATATTGTACGACCACCACACTGAGCCATGCGGTCAATTACAATTACATTTCAATCATGAGAGACTCAACGAACTGAATGAGAAAGAATTTATTAATACAATAATTGTAAATGTGCATTGGTGTCCTAGACCCCGTCGTGACTACCACGTCCGAAAAGGAGGAAAGCTCGAGCAGAGAGGCCGCTGATCAGAAGACCCCCCCGGGTCTAGACCTGGTGG
Source organism: Parambassis ranga (assembly GCF_900634625.1). Lineage (NCBI taxonomy): Eukaryota > Metazoa > Chordata > Actinopteri > Ambassidae > Parambassis > Parambassis ranga. The sequence goes on along the minus strand of NC_041024.1, from coordinate 15,193,262 downwards.
TGGTGTAGAAGCAGGAAAGCAGGAGAGGGGAGACCTTGAACTGCATGGATCGGGAGGTGCTTGTGGTGGAGGAGGGTAGCCGGATTTAATCAGGAGACAGCTGGAGAAGAGACAGAGGCTTTTAAATGTCTTGCCACACTATGATTGGGCAGGAGAGGGATGGATCGACAGCTGATTGGTGAGGGAGGTGCCATCTATTAAACACCTGACTATGTGGGAGGTCACTAGAGGGTGTGCAGTGCAGTGCAGTGAAAGAGAGTGCGAGGATGGTGAAGAGGGAGAGGGAAGCGGATAGAGATAAGAGGTGGATGATGTGAAACAGAGTCTTCATGACTGAACTTACGCTGAGAGCTACATTTGTGTGTTTTTGTTGTGCATGTTAGCTGACCCAGGTGTTGTCCATGCACCATAAACATACAGAGGAATTTCAACACAGCAGCAAACCTACATACAAGTATCTTCAGCTTATGAAGAAAATGGGTTTTTACAGTGTCACTGCAAAAAAACTGCCAATGGACAGTTAGCACTATGCTCTGTGTCCATGTCTGCATTTGTTAAACAGCCAAACTGTATCCGATCCATCCTTTTTTACAAGAGTCTGGCTCACCACAGACAGACCATGATCCGCCTCTCTGAGGGGCTTTGTCACATATTCAACATGCCTAGTCAGCCAAAAAGCTGTAGACAAGGATACAATTAGTGTCATCAGTGGCGAGTATTCCAAAACAACACCAGTAACTGATGCACACCGATGACCTGACACTGGCTCAGCTGTTATCCCATGATAACATTTGCATACTTTTGACATTATTTTGATATTAACAATAGACACACGACGCCTTAGTGATGAAGCCAGTTTTTCTGTGCTCCACTTACTGTTGTCTTTAAACTCATTGTTTAGGTGTTCTGGTTCACCATATGAACTTTATGTGTCCATATGGTGTTGTCCATTTGCCCACAAGTGAATGAAAAAAAAAGATGCACCTGCAGGTTGATGATTGAATTAGGGCTGTGCGATTTGACGAGAAATGATCGTGAAGGATTTGAACGTATCAGCGATCTACCAGAACGGACAGATCGTTTTATCGTCCATAGAGCACGTTCTATTAATTGCAGTTCTATTAATTGCAGTTCTATGTTCGCGCAGAAGCATGAGTTTTTTCACTCGGCCAACTCTCAGTGCGCTTAATGTGAACACGACCAACCAATGACAGCCTCCCTGTTAGGAAGCTACGGCTGAAAACGAAAAGAGAAAGGAGCAACTGGTCCCTAAAAACAAACTCCACCTTTATATTCGGTGCTGTTTCTGCCGGCAGCGGCGGCGCGTCTTCTAAGCCTGTGTGTGTGTGCGCGCGACGTATGTCGCAGTGGAAGGGCCGCGTGTATTATAATGGTACGAGCACGTACGCGCCCACCTCTCTGAACATTATCAGCTCGTTATATTCAGGTTCGCTGCTGTTGTGTCCTCAGCAGCTCAGGTGTGTGTGTGTGTTTGTGTGTGTGGTGGGAGGGCCACGTGTGTACATCAGATGCAGACAGAGGCAACAGCTAATGACGTCACCAAAACAATAACGCAGGCATTTGATGAAGAGGCTCCATGAGGACTCTAGTAAACGGTGGACAGAGCTGACAGCAGCAGCTCCGTTTGTCCTTAGATATGTTTCCCATTAAAGTTTGATCATTTGTTCTAAATCACATTGAACTTTAGGAGTTACTTAAGTCTCAATACTGTATTTATTGTTTAACCTTAGGAGGCACACTTCAGTCTGTTTAAATGACTGTTGAATAATACTTTACAGAATTACATTAGTCTTCTTTTTAACCTATTTGAAATAAAACTTTATTTTGTTCTGTAAGTTATTTACATTTTCATGCTTATTGAAAACTAACACTGAGTGCACGTTATCAGAGTTTTTGTTTGCCTTTAAAATCTACTGATAGTTTTTGAGAGGTGACAGTAGGCTACCTGACGTCATTTACACAGAAACATGCAAATTAGTGTCATTGTAAAAACAAATCGTGATAAAATCGAGATCGTGATTTTATCATTAAAGAATCGTGATATAAAATTTTTGCCATATCGCCGACCCCTAGATTGAATACATAAGAATTCCAACAGAGCTCAATTCAAAGACGAGTGGAGAGAATGAGGTCAGTGAAAACGTCACAGATAATAAAAGAATGACAAAGACAGATAGAGGGGAGTGAGTCAGCGAGGAAGACAAAGAGACAGAGCGAGGGTGAGCAACATGGAGGGATTATTAGCGACTCTCTGCAGGGATTAGGGAGGAATGCTGAGGTCTGACACACCAGAATGTGATCGCACTCTGGCTTAGTGTCACTTTTCTTTCCTCCACTTCCTCTGGCCTGTTTCACAGGTACACATCAGCTACCTGCCCATATATGTTCACTTCTGTCACCTGCTGCCGAATTTCTCTCTCTGTCCGTCTGACATGCTCTCAAACTCATACCTCACACAGTTTACCTCACGAGTCACACATCGCAGTATTCAGCGGGTGGTACCATTGGAACATGATCCAATTTCTATGGATTTTCCAGCCTGGATGCTGCAGCAGAACAAATCCAATGTTTTTTTCCAGCTGACTGGAGACCATGAGCACTGTATTCTTTCCAAATGAAGTGGTTGTACCACATAACTCGCTGACACACCAACCAACCGTAGTGTGTATTAAGTGAAATATGTGATAGCTCCGGTAAAAACACATCATGTGGCTTTGACAAATGCTCTACTAACCTGCCTCTGACTCTTTTCTCCACCTTTCCTGCAGATCTGAGTTCGACCTGGACTACGACAGCTATCACGATGACTACTATGAGAGGTACTGTCAGAAAGCTTTGCATGGCAGCTCACACATCCTGTTGCTTGTCTGTGTGTCACAGGAGGCTAAAGTGGATTTTTCATCCTGGCTGCCTATAGCAGTCTCTGCTCCTTGTCTCTGTCTGCCACACAGCTGTCAGTCATTCTGCCTTTGCTTACAGTTTAGACTCAACCTCAAACTACCAGGAGCTCATCAGTCACACTGACACAGAAATGCGTGACCACATTCTCAGAACTGTGTATTTCTGATTATATAAGGAGAATATTTCCAAATATCATTAAACTGCATCCCTCCGAGGTGAGGACATCTTATTGAATTTCAGTGGCAATATATTTTCATTTTCTTGCATATAACACAAGCTGACCATAATATACTGATGTGTTGGACTAAAATTTCTTTAGGCTGTATCAGTGTTGAGCTAGTGATGAGGAACTGTTTAACATTAGATATTATACCCCGACCTGGGCTGGACAAGGATGTCACAACCTGATGGCTAGAATTAAGAGTTTACACTACATCGGTTTTAGTAAAATAAAATTTCTGAGAGCTTGTTCTTCACAGATGCAGACACTAGAAACAGTTTAAACCTCCTAGAACCACTACAGCAGAGAGCACTGTATACTTCACATAAAATAGGGATTAGACTGAAAATTGGGGTTCAAAAAAAGAAACAGATTATTGTTTGGGACCTATCACAAACTATTGACTGTGCTGTTCATTTTTCAGTATGTGCTCATACACCAAGTGCAGTTGCCACATAGTTGGGGTAGTTAGCTCCACTCACAGTGGCTCTGTATTATTGGTCAATCCAGTGAAATTGCTCTGGGACCTTCCCGCCTCCTGCTGGCCTCACTCATAAACTCTCCACTCAGCACATTTGAATAAAAGAAGGCAGTCACATTGCTCACACACACTTGCCTTTCTCTCATATCGTTGCTCAGTTGCTCTGAGTATTACCCGTCATCTTTGTTTTATTTTTTCCTATAGCTCTGCATTTTTCTGTCTTTGCTCAGGGGGGAACACTCACTGCTGATTTTCAATTTGTTTTTAACACACTCCATGATTATTCCCAACGCTGTTGGCTAGCACTACTGACAGCTGTGTGTGTGTGTGCACGTGTTTGCCTTAGGGTTTGAGTGAATGTGGTCTGTGTGTGTGTGTTTGTGCACTTCTGTATCTGTGTTTGTTGTTTGTGCACATGAATTTGCAAGGGATAAAAAATAGAAATGACTGTTTTTGTCTGCTGTCCTCTTGTGCAAACACCAAAGTAAAGTGTCTTTCAACACACAGATAACAGCTCGAGCTGACAAAGCTGCTTCCCGTGTGGGGTCTAATCCATGGAGACAAACACTCTCTCACACACACTTGCACACTTTTCTGTAATCCTCACTCGTCTACCGTCTCTCATTGTCTGAGCTTCCATTCTCTGAGATGACACTTCAAAGCCGGTGTAACAACACATTGTCTGTCTGCCCCTGCAAACTGCTCTGAAAGACTTTAACTCCCATAATTCTTGTGGTCTCTGTGTCTCCCCACACGGACAATGCTCAAATCCTCTAATCTCACACACTTATGGTGGCCTAGTACACTTCATCCTTATGTGGCATTGTGATGTGTAAGTGTCTCACTGTGCACTCTAAATGTGTTAAGTCGGTGCACTAATCTTTGCATCAAGTCAAAGGGTTTCACAGAACATATAGGTACAGAAAACAATAAGGAAAACTTTTCGGGAAGCCAGGCTGTGTTTGACTGACCGGCTTAAAGCTCAATCTGTAAATCTACATTACTCTCCAACTCCAGGTCCTTGCAGCTGGCAGCGTGACTCCCCATTGTTAGCTTGTTATATACAGCAGAGGAGTTTTTCACTCACTAGCTTTGCAGTAACGTTTTAGGCTGTGTTCAGACCCCTGATCCTCAAATATCCAGACCGTGACTAGATCCAGTTGGTCGTGTGCTCCTGCAAAGAATATGACTAAAAGCATTCTGAATCTGTGGTCTGATTTGTGTCTCCTCAAGTCACGGAGTCTGTTGATCCTTCACAACTCCTGCAACAACAAGGACACTTTACTAAATAATTTATAGATTTTCCATTCTTGTTTCTACACCTCCTGCAGATTTTCCTTGTGCTGATTGGTTTATTTAAACCCTGTAGCTGTGTTTGGCCGGGTCACCAGGTCATACTCTTTTTCAATCAAAACATCATATCTATTTCAGCTGAAACACACATCCACAAACACACAGTATTGTTTCTGTAACCACTATAAAGGTTGACTGTGATACACCCTCTGTCACCAGCACTACTAGCCTGGCGGGGAGCTATTGATTGGCCCTGACAGAACCAATTACATTCAGTGACAGATAGAGACATGGAGCTATCCACAGGGAGGAGGCAAAAGGGAGACAGTTTCACTCTGGGTTTTGATAGAAAATATCAAACAAAGGAACACAGAAAACACATACATATCTCTATTTATTATTTATATAATACAAGTATAAATGTTTAATTTTTGTACCATCATGGTATCAGGTGATGGTGCATGGAGTACGTTTTTTTGTTACATTTTGTAAAAGCCAAATCATTTCTTGTCTGTTTAGAAAAGTTGCAAATAATGATACATTCAGCCATGAAAAACACACACTTCCACTAAAAACAATGGATTTAAACTCAAAACTATTTGAAGTATAGAAACAGGTCTACTGATGTGGTCAAATCTTTAACAGTTTTCTGAAAAAAAAACTTATAATTCTTCAAAGTTTATCATTTTCAATGCTTTGTGGTGTTTCCTTTCATTGTGATCTTAGACGTTTGGCTAAATTTACAGATCATGTTCCCACAGATGCAGCAGAAACCAGCTGCATGAGTAAGGATGAGTTATTTTTAAAACTGTATCTACTTAATTTGCAGGGTGTATGACTACCAGCGTGTGCCAGCATCCCTCTCTCCTCTACCCCTGGGACCCAGTCTTGCCAAGCGATCCCGCTCCTCCTCCTACTCCTCTGGGCACAGACGCAGCCGAGACAGAACCCACTCCAAAAGCTCCAGAGCCCACTCCACTAGTTCATCCACAGCCAAGTGTGAGTAACATGAATGGGCTGTGAGATTTGATGGAACTAAAGCTTCTGCAGAATGATTTGTGTAAGATGCACTTGTCTTTAAAGGTAGCATTAGATGCTGCAGGGTCACACAGTTTGGCCAGTTAATATTTGATATAGCAGTAAAAGCACCTGTGCAGGTTCTAAGGAGGCTTTTATGAATAAAGCAATTCAGTGGGCGAAAAATAGATGTGCCCACGTGGACCCCTGGCAGTGTGGTGAGTAGATACCTGCTGTGAAACTTTAGGTCCTGGTTATTTGACATAACTTTGACATTGTAATAGACCATGTTCACTCTTTGATAGGAATAAAATTCTTTGTCGGCATTGGTTTCTTTCAGAAGGACAATGTACTCTTCAACAATTGTTCAGGAAAGGTGTCAGTGGGATGCTTGAAAAACAAGTCTAAGCTATAGATTCCCTAACACCTCAACCTAGAGGACTTAGAGAAAATTCTTCTAAGGTCAGGTTGTGTAATTTCCCTATGTCACTTACACTTTCCCTCTGTATGCCCCTGCAGTGGGGATGGAGGAGTTGCAGGTGATTAAAAAGGAGCTGACTCTGATAAAGACACAGATCGATGGGCTGCTTGACAGTCTTGACAGGATGGACACACAGAGGAATGACCACAAAGGTGAGACGCTCATTCAGAAAGACAGTGGAAGCAGTGAGAGTGTGAGATCGAGTGATAGATAATCTATTCGCACATCAAAATCATTCTGAGGCAGACTCCAGCGATATGCCGCTTCTAGATTTCTGCCTGATTAGTCCCTCCAGTCACAACTCCAATCAAAACGATTCAGGATCTGCCCTGGGGGTGGGGTGTGGTGGGGACTGGGGGATAGAATGCACTGCACGGATGGAGCTGCTCCTTTTTTTTTACCTGACAAATCAATTACTTCCCTTCCATCAGGAATCTTTCAAAAGTTGAACCCGGGCCGCTATCACACAGAGCGGGTAGATTTATGGTTGTGAGCATATTATGGAACATGCTGAACAAACAGCGTGGTAGATGAGATTGACTGATGAGGCTTCAGAAAACACAAATAATCAGGAACTGTGAACAACAGCAGATCTCAACAGCACTTAGGTGAGTGGTGCTGCTGTCCTCATGTGGATGGGTTTTGTAATTGCGCCTGCTAAGACCATAAACAGTGCAGGTTATAAGCAGGACGAGACTTACTGTCTTTCCTATGAAAGCAGCTTTAAGTGCAGCCTTAGTTAAATAGATCATAAACAGAAACACAGTTTACACCTCCCAGTTGATGCTGTTTCACCCTCACTGTCAGCTACACTAAAGACAGCTTCACATTTATTCAAATAACATAACATTAGTCTGAATTTACATGTGCGTGCTAAAAGACAATGTGTCCTGGGCTCACTGCAGTTTAACAGCAGCAGATGCACACCTGCAGAACAGTGTGTGTCTGTTCTCCAAACTAGTGTGAGTGACCTTGGGCGATTGATAGCTCTCATCTTCTTATTAATTTATTTCCAGCACTGCTTGATTTCCCTGTCCTTCACTATCAAGCTCTGCTGTCTCTCCCCTCCCTCTTACGATCTCCACATCTGTCCTTCATCTTGTCAGTCTCACTCTTGTTTTCTGCCTGTCATCCAGTGCAGAGTCAGTGGGACGTCTTACACCCTGAGGAAATATGTATTTTTCCACATAACTCATATGAACCTGTTTTCTCTAAACTCTTCTTTGTGCATGTATTTATTCCTGGGTTTCAGGGTCTCCCCTGAGAGAGGACAGTCCAGTTGCCTCCCCATACGCTGTGTCGGCCAGCAGCCCGGAGCACTCCCTCTGCTCCCTCTCCCCTCCCAGTTCCCGTCATCGAATCCACAGGGAGAGCCCTGACCTGAGGGAGCCTGAGGATGACCACCAAACGGTGTGTATTTTTAGGGAATGACCTAGAGGACAGCCTTCTTGTTATCATTGAGACTTATGGCTAACTATGTTTGATATTTTTTGTAACCGTTGTTTACTTTAGAACAGTAATAACAAGAGATTATGGATTTGGCTTGAATAGCACACAGAGAATCACATGTTTTCTCTTGTGATGCGAGACTCTACTTAAATTTCCATGAGGAGGAAATTTTACTGAGTCATTCTGTGCTGGCAGCTAATGAATTACCTCTTTGTTTTCCTCTCTGTCCTGTCTCGCCGTCTGCCTGTTTATCTGTCACAGATGAGCAACCACAGCTCCGACCCTGAGGAGGAAATATGAGGGAGGAATACAAGGAAATCTAAAAGACGTGGATGAAGTGCCAAACATGGAGGAAGAGAATTTAGACCACCAAGCTAACATTCAACATAGAGAGCACATATCAAATAACAAAACACATGATATCACAGCAGGCTGATTTCTATTGACCTGATTTGAATAAATGAGGTCAAGTGAGACAGTGATTGTGTCATTATGATTATTACAGAGAGCAGCTGAAAGCAGAGCGCTGATTTTAATCTACCTACATTAAAGCAGTCTTTCCCACTGTAGGACTGTTGTATGAAATTATTAATCAAAATGTTGCAGGATTAATTGGATTAAAATATTTTTTAACCTGCTTACCAGTTTGTTTTATTCACCTTAAAAGTTTTCTGCTGAAACTGAAAAAACCAATATATAGTTGCAATAAATACACAGTTTGTGTTGTGTGGATTTAAGTGTTCCTACTAGCTTAAGAGTCTCTCTCCCAAGAAACAACAAAGTAAGAGTATTAAACACATAATTGGATTAAATTTATGTTTATGAGCGGCTTAGGTAGTCAAAAATAACATAAAACCAGAAGTATTAATGACAGAAGCATCAGCCTAAATACTGCAGTTTATTTTTAGAATATGACTAAGGTGGGTCTGTGGCCTAAGGTAGAAGGAAATGAGTCATTCAGCTCTGATTAAAAGTGCGTGCAGTTCAACTCTTTGAGAGAAAGTTTTAAGTTTTGTGGTGGTTTGGTTTTAAAATGTGCAAGTCAGCACTGTCACTGTCATCGTGAACCGTGAATCTATTGACCTGATTTGACATCCTCAGACCGTGATTAAAACGTCTCCTTTCCTTCTACCTCAGGCCATGTCAACAACTGGATGTTGTGTGCAGGTGCATTATGTACTCTGCGTATATCATTTTTAAAAATTGGCGCACAAAACAGCTTTTGTTTATGTCTGTATCATAGACCGCTGAGTCACCAGACCTTAGCTGGATATCTGCTTGTACCGTAGGTCTTTTCATGTGTACGTTCTCTGCTTGAAGTGTATTAATCGCAAGAATGTTACAGCTCTCTTCCACTATGGATTTGGTATTTTACGATAAGCAAAGACCCTCAGTGTGTAATATTGTGTATTATTGTATACTTTACTGTAATTGTTTAGCTGTCTGATTTTAATCTTGCTTTACGACTTCTAACGTGTGTTTTTTTAAAGGAATATGATGATATAAGTCCGATGGTGTAACATGTTTTTGTTTGCATTCTAAAGCCAAGTGGAAATACTCATTATCACAGTAGTAAAGGTATTTTCATATTGAGTATAATTGCAGTTTGTTGTGTGTTTTTATTATTATTATTCTGAAGAAAGAAAAGATGATGAAGAAATATCCTATAACACACAGACAGTTTCATCTTAACACAATCCATACAACGATATTTAAGGCAAGTAAATATGGCTGTGCTTACATAGGGTTAGAGTGGACTACCAAATCATGTGATGTCTGGTTGGGCCCCACAACATCTCTCTCCCTCAGGGGGTTTAACCAAAGGTCAGTCTGCCCCTCAGGAGATTGTGCACAGTAGAATTTGCACACTGTGGGTTGCTGGAGCGCAGGTGTATCTGCTGCCCTGTGTGGCATGAACTGGATGGATACATAGAGAAGCACAGAAAAGGCTATAAAATGTAAACCTCTGTGCAACATGGCAGCTACTATGAAGGCAGTACACAAGAAAAAAAAATACATTTTTAATGACGTCTGTAATATTTTTTATGTCTGTTGTCATCAGCAGCTCATGTTATCCTGCTATAATTCATTATACTGGAACCTAATCAGATTCACTCTCCACGAGTCTGATAAAAAAATGACAGCTGCCATTTTGGGAAGTCTGAGAAATACAAATGAGAGGGGGCAGATTCAGTGAGGCTGAGATTGTAAAGATAAGATGTTCAATGACTTTTGCGACCCATGCACTTCAAAACTCATAACAAGAAACAAAGAAAAACAAAGTTGGGTGATTAAGGGGATTAACCGGGATGAATGATGCACATTGTTGTCAGACTTGACCATTATAGTGCACCATACAAGGAGCAAGCAAGGAGGAGGTTTATTGGGTTCAGAGAGTAAGACGTAAAAAATTCAGAAAATTAATATAAATGAATAAATAAAAAAGATTCTTGTTCTTAATATCATTATCGCTGGTTTTGTGCACGCCACAGTCCCACTTTCATCATGCATTTCCTGTAAGTTCAAAGTGCTGGAAACAATGTGTGACAGAAGGAGCTATTACACAACTGGTCTTGTGTTGACAAAAAGATAAGCCCATGTGTGCTGAATGTCATACTGAATAGGACAGTGCTGAGCTTTCGCAGGGCAATGTGATACAAATCTAATGCTGTTAAATAAACCATAAAATTACATTTCTTGGGTAAAACTGCTGACCTAGTTGAGATTTTATTTATAAGGACACATGAGTGCCACCAGGCTGCAGCAACTGAAGGGTCACATTTTGACTGAGAACAAGGTAAGCTCGAAACGAATTAGAAAAATAAAGAATCATCTTACATAGCCTATATAGCTCTATTTTATTAACTGTTGTAATTTGTGAAGTGAAAATAGCAACAGTGCTGTAAGAGAAATCATAAAAAATGTTTTGATTTACTTTTCATACTGTTCAGATCATATCCTTCTATCACCACTTTTTAGGGTTTTTTGTGGAATCAAATGTAAAAAGACAACAAAATAAAACTAAAAATGTATATTTAAGAAAGTAAGTTTTTTTTTCTTTTATGAAACAAGATTTTAATTATGCTTTCCTAGCTAGACGACCACATGTTTGTCATATTTCTCTTTTGTCTGCATGGTGAGATTAGAAAAAAAATCACATACATCTAACTTCTCCCATGCTAAATTTGTTGAGTATTTGTTGGTGTCAGCCGTCAGCAGATAAATGTTTTGTTAACTGAAAGTCATATTTGTGAAATGTGTGTCACTATATTCCATGTAAAGTGTCGCTCCCTTGTTCTAAAGATCGCATCAATGGCAGCCTCACCGAGCCCTCTGACCACTCATGTGCTGAACACTGCGTTGGGCGTCCCCGGGTCAAACATGACCATCTGCCTTTATCGACAGGACTCCTCCACCAATGCTTGGAGTTTAATAACCACAGGGTAAATAGCCTGGGATAATAAATCAAATGTCACATCCATGTGTGAGCACCTCAAATGATGTCTTGGTTTACAACAGGAAAACTAATGATGATGGGCGTTGCCCTGGACTCATCACAAAACAGCAGTTTACATCTGGCGTGTACAAAATGTTTTTTGACACTACCCAGTACTGGACAAATATTGGAGAGACCAGCTTCTACCCCTATGTTGAGGTGAGGAGTGTGCACACATCATCACAAACGTTGTGTCCTTATTTAACATGTTGTATACTCTCAACACTGTCACATCTTGACTGTCTGTTTTGTTGATCATGTTATTGATTATGTTGCAGATTGTCTTCACTATTAATGACCCAGGCCAAAAGTACCATATTCCTCTGCTTCTGAGTCGTTTCTCTTACTCTACATACAGAGGGAGCTAGAGATCAGCTGAAGATCCTGAGGCAGAGGCAACGCCAAGAATATTCAACAGATAACAGAACAAGAACAAATTTGATTGATTCTTCTGGTATTCCTAACAATTAAAAACATTAACTTTGCCATATTCTCTCGTTTTTATAACTATTGCAAATTCGTGATGTAAGAGTTGCAGCATCTGATTTATTATATCTGTCTTAAACAGTGTGTCTGTATTTCAAATAAAGTGTTTAAAGTGTTTTTTTTCTCTGCATTTTACCCTTAAACTAGAAAAGCCTTTCCTGAAGAAAATGCAAGTTTGATTGCTGCAGCTGAAGCATTGCTTTAAATGCTGATGTGAAGGATTGCTCTGAATTGCTGGAGAATCTGAGCAATTCAGAGCTTTGTAGGCCTCTGTGTGTGTCAGCCTGTCACCATGGTAACAGCAGAGGAGACCTCAAAAACCACTCCAACTTTCCCCCAACGAACCCAAACGATTCGGAATTAGAAAATTCTGAATACAAGTTTAGTAGAGCAGCATTCAATGAGCGTTTTAAGACTAACATGAAGTCTGTAGCTTGAAATTTGTAGGAGGAGATACATTTGGCAGATGACCCTCATTGAAGGGCTTTCTCATAGACTCCCATGTTAAAATGACACCGAAAGTTGACCCGGAATGTCGAAAGAAAGAACAACAGCAACAAGACTTTGGTTGCTGGGCAACAAACTAACAAACTAATAAGAAAGAAGAAGAAGAAAGAGGTTGAAGAACAAGAGTTAAAAACTACTTAACTAATAAAGTGTTTAAAGTGTTTTTTCTCTGCATTTCATCTTTACACCAACGTCTTCTGTCAGTATCAACCGTATGGTTTATGGTTAGTTTGACTGACTCTGTGTTCGTTTGCTTTAGCCTGAGGTTGGATCGTTCCGTTCTTGATTACATACCCTGAGTCAGACAGGGCCTTGCCTCTGATAGGAGTCTACTGTACACACTTGTGTACGCTCTCGTCCTTTTTCACGCCCGTGGACCAATTTTATTATACTAAAAATGGCAGACGACGAATTAGAGGCGATTAGGCGACAGAGGATGGCGGAGCTACAAGCAAAGCAAGGGGTGAGGACTAAACGGCAGCTGGGAAGCGTGTTTGCGCCTTATAAGGGGATGCTGACTCCAGTATGCTACTAGCTAGTTAAGCTAAACCCAACACTGCAACCCAGCCAGTTTAACTGTCACTCAGTAGATATATATAACTCACATATTGGAGCCATGCTTCATATAAATAAGCTTTAACTTTCTCCGCAGCTACACAAATTACAGTAATGTCGAAGTTGAGCCGAGAGCTAGCCTTGTGTTGGGTTTGGTCAGCGCACACCCCCCTGATGATAATTGACATGTAGCTGGCCCGAATTGAACAATGACTTATGAACAGTAGCTCTGATCTGTTGTAAATGGACAGTGCTTGGCTGGTGTAAATAATTTACTTACATCCGGGCTGTTTAGCCTTTCCTACCGTATTTGTCAGTAATGATTATGAGGGTATAGCTAATATATGTGCAAATGTAAAATATATTGTCCAAAACTGTGCTCGTCACGTGATCCTCTGCCCATAAAAGGCAGGTGTAGTCAGTCCATTATATTTTTCATTCATGATTAAAGTTGAATGCATGTTTAGAGCTGATAATGTGATGGTGCTTTCTCACATATTGTTTCAGGATACTGCTAATAAGCAGACAGGAGAGGAGGCCAAACAAAGGTATGGGGCTTTTACATACAGAATTATATACATTTACATTAAATGCACTTCATAGCATCTGTGCATCTGCCACGTATTGTGAGACAAGAATTCTAGAAGAATAGTACTGGACTTACATACAAGTTACGCTCATTAAGAGACTCTTTTCTCGGCTTGATCTTTTGGTAAATGTGTTTTTCTGTTTTCCTTCCTCTCCACTGTTGTCATCTGTGAGTAGAACCAATGTAATAAAACTATTTTTATTCACAGAGAATCAGATATGAGGAACACTATACTTGCTCAAGTTCTAGACCAGTCTGCTCGTGCCAGATGTAAGTGTGCTGTCAGATCTGTCTTTTAGCATGCTGGACATTGTCTTTAGAATTTAATGATGTTCTGTTTTTGTTTTCTTCCAGTAAGTAATCTTGCTTTGGTGAAACCAGAAAAGGCAACTGCAGTCGAAAACTATCTCATTCAAATGGCTCGATTTGGACAATTAGGAGGAAAGGTATAAAAGTTTCCCAGTTTGAAGCCGTGTGTGCTGATATTCTTTTCCACACCTGCAGTACAATGAATTTAAATTCTCTTTTGTCAGATTTCTGAATCAGGATTGATTGAGATCCTAGAAAAAGTCAGTCAGCAAACAGAGAAAAAGATGACGGTCAAAGTAGGTTCCACTGAAATATCACATATGTTTCATTCATTTTTATGCACATGCTTACATTACAAATCATTTATACCTCTGCAGTTCAACAGGCGGAGGGTGATGGACTCCGATGATGAGGATGAAGATTAACTTTGGGGATGAGCCTAAAAATCAGGAGTGGTTGTGTTTTGCTGGGACTCTTTGACAAGTGTGGTGCTGCTGGTTAAATTCTGGGATGCCACACTAGCTTCATCGTCCAGTCTTTAGAAACTACATACCAAAAGAGAAGATCAAGGACACTGAGCTGAGTTTGCAGAGTGGTGGGAGGTAGAACACACAGTGTCAAAGAAACTTTAGTCCAGGTTTATACTGCGTATGTTGTACCCCCGACAACAAATGGCACTGTTTGACTTGAGTCCTCTTAAGTTACTTTTTATTTTTTCCCACGGTTGATATCTGTTTTCAAGCATAAGAACTAGATAAAATGCAAAACATGTTACATTTTATCTGAACTTTATTTTCCTATTCAGGGCTAGCATACCATTAGCTCTGGATGTTCTGGATATTTTCTTGCTGACATTCATCTCAAAGGTTTACATAAAACCTAAAAATGCCTCTATCATATAAATGACTGTTCACTTTGTAAAAAAGGCTCTTTTTTGTAATTTACACACATTATCTTCCATAGAGTTTATTAGAGAAATGTTTCTGCATCAACACACATTCTCCTGCAAAAGTAGAAAAAGTAGATTTTAGGTCTCTTTAGGGATGGGTGTATTTGCTTAATAAAAATTCTCACAGTTAGAATTTAATTTTAGAAACAAGAGTTAACAGATTGCCAAATGTTTCCAACTACTTTTGAAATAAAAAAACATGAAGGCAAAATGAGTCTTATTGTTTAATAAGAAATGGTAGTCCAATGTAAGTAGAGCTCAGAAGCTAACTTTGTCTTATTTATTTTTTTTCTAAAATTATCCCACAAATAACTTTCTGCAACCTTCGATGAGGAGTTACATTACTTATTAACATTATTTATTCACAAAGATAATTTATTGTCCCTGGATTTTAGGATGCATATGACGATGACTTCTTGGAGTTCATATACCCGGTGTGTGTGTGTGTGTGTGTGTGTGTGTGTGTGTGTGTGTGTGTGTGTGTGTGTGTGTGTGGGATGGTCTTCGTCCTTGCCCCATTTTCGCACGACCGTGGTCAGATGGATTCTCATTGGCTACTCAGCCTTAAAGTAAAACGGCTCTGCTCTGATTGGTGGTGAGATTAGCCACATGTTCGCCTTCAGCCAATCAGCGTGAGCATACAAGGAAATACTACAGTACTGTTAAGCTAGCTGCACTGTTCAGTGCTAACCACGAGAATAGTGTATAACACATATACTCAGGCATATTTTTTTATTAACATCGGGTTGAATACAAAGCTATGCCTGCGAAGGACAAGATGGACAAAACGAAAATGGTTACGTGCACCGCTCCCGTGAATATAGCTGTCATAAAATACTGTAAGTATCACCTCTACTTATGATTAAGTTAGCATGTTTGTATCAGTAACTAAATCCTTTGTATCTGAATGTTCTGTGGTTAGTCTGTTCCTTTAAGGTATAAATATCCGTTTAGTCTGTTTATAGTCTCACCTTGTAATAGCAAAGCTGTACACTTTTTAGGGGGGAAGAGGAATGAAGAATTAATCCTGCCCATTAACTCTTCATTGAGCGTCACGTTGCATCAGGACCAGGTATTAAAAGACACTTAACTATTTCACTCTACCACATGCCTCTTTAAAAAAAAAAGAAAAGAAAGCAGCAGCTGTAGAAATAATCTTGTCAAAGGTGTTTGCTCATGTTTTTGCTTATCCCTTTACATTGGATGTCTTTCAAATGATGTCATTTGATGTGCATGTATTTTTCTAAAGGAAAAAAATAGTTTACTGTCCTGAACAACTTCTTCTGTTTAGCTGAAAACAACCACAACTGTTGCAGTCAGCAGATCGTTTCAGGATGATCGAATATGGCTCAATGGTAAAGAGGAGGATATTGCTCATCCAAGACTGCAGTCCTGTCTGCGAGAGAGTAAGAATTCTTAACTATGTAGTTTAGACATAGGCAGTTAGAGAAATCCTGGTGACAGTGATTATTTTTTGTGTTGTATTTAGTTCGTCGACTAGCACGGAAGAGGCGTAATGACGGAGCCGCTGGTTTAGATTCAACTGGTTTGTCACACAAGGTCCACATTTGCTCTGTTAACAACTTCCCCACTGCTGCTGGACTTGCTTCTTCTGCAGCTGGTTTTGCTTGTCTTGGTGAGTGCATAGTGATGCTTGGCTTAAATTACCACAACTACATTACTAATGTTATTGTCACCTCCACTATTTGTTGCCAGATTTATGCTCTTCTAACTCTCTTGGTCACTGTCCCATTTGTTACAGTTTACACTCTGGCCCAGGTGTTTGGTGTAGAAGGAGAGCTGTCAGGGATTGCTCGTCAAGGCTCAGGTAGTGCGTGCCGGAGCATGTATGGTGGGTTTGTCCAGTGGATCATGGGAAACACAGACGATGGGAAGGACAGTCTAGCCCAGCAGGTGGAGCCAGAGACTCACTGGCCTGAGCTCCAAATCCTTGTACTAGTGGTAAGTGACTGTGAGTGAGACTAAATGAGAATAAGAGTCCTTACCAGCTATTTGCTGACATATGTGCTACAGGTAGAGAAAGTGCCTTTAAGTTACTTAGATGTGAAATTTAACACCGTAACATAACGGGTATCATTTTTGTCACAGGCCAGTGCTGAGCGGAAACCAGTAGGCAGCACCTCTGGAATGCAAACCAGTGTGCAAACAAGCTGTCTATTAAAGGTACTTGGTTAATGCTCTTTTATGCAGTTCCCTCACATTAGTGTCAATACTGTTAAGACTGAAGTTTCTAATAGGCAAACCCATCTGACTGACTCTCATAGCATGCTTTTGCCGCTCATTTCTGACTGTGTGCAGCACCGTGCTGAGTCTGTTGTCCCAGGCCGGATGGTGGAGATGATTGAAGCAGTGCGAAAAAAGGACTTCCCTGCGTTTGCTGAATTAACCATGAAGGACAGCAACCAGTTTCATGCCACCTGCCTTGACACATACCCTCCTATCTTCTACCTCAACAGGGTGTCTCAGCAGGTCATCAACTTAGTGCATCGGTATAACAGGCATTACGGAGAGACCAGGGTGAGCAACTTCACAGTTCTATTGCCTCAGTTCATGCAGCTACATTTGTGAAACTGAGTAATGGTGATGTCAAACTTGTGAGGTGATTTTAAACTGTGTAACAGGAAACTCTGCCTGTTTGAATGATGGTCACAGCCTGTTTGTCACCTCTTAGGTGGCCTACACTTTTGATGCAGGGCCCAATGCTGTAATCTTCACTTTGCGGCAGCATGTGTCTGAGTTTGTCCACGTGGTTCAACATTTCTTCCCACCAGAGACCAATGGTGGAGAGTAAGTCTAGAGAGAACACACTCAGCTTCAATGCTTAGGGCTCTAAAAACCTTTTCTGCCATACAAATTAATTTAATGTATAATTTATGCACACATTTCAAAAAGCATTCAACCCCTTTACTTTATAAAACATTTACAAATTGTTCTGCTAAGTACAGTTGGTAAAGACTGAAATGTGAAACTTGTTTTTCAGATTTATTAAAAACAAGAACTGAAATCTCTATCTTTCTCTCTATCTCTCTATCTTTAGCCATGGCAGTGCATATTCTGTTTTATACATATTTATGCACAAACCTGTGTGAAGCTGCAGGACAAAAATCACCTCATTTCTGAACTCTGCAGTTCCTGGTTCTCTTAGTCATTAGGCCTGTTTTCTTTGAGCTGCTTAAAATGTGTCACTGAGTGTTTCTTTTGTCTCTGCAGCTTTATTAAGGGTCTTCCAGTCAACCACACTGCTCTCTCCGAAGAGCTGAAACAGGGTATCGGTCTGGAGCCCATGCCAAAGGGAGTAAGCTACATCATTAGCACCAAGGTATACACAGTCACAGACGCTTTAATCCTAAACAGCACTGAGAATGTGTTGAAACGTGTTTAATATGTCACTTTCAGATTGCAAAACAAGTTTAGCTTTCTGTTCACACTTCCTGTTAACTTGCATTTACGTGACATTGAGTTGCTCTGTTGGTATACTGTGGATTTTTTACTTTCCTGAAAGAGGGTAATCAAGCCTTTGAACTCCTCTTGAAGAGGATTAATCATTTGTCTTTTGTTTGTTCTGTGTTTATAAGGTTGGCCCGGGCCCTTGTGTGGTAGAGGATCCCAGTCAGCATCTCCTTGCATCTGATGGTCTGCCCAAAGAATGTGTGTGAAGCCCTGCAGCCCTAAAGAGACAAGATTACAATAAAGCAATAATGAAGCAGACTCAGCAGAGATGTGCATTTGAACAGGCTGTTCTGGTGTGTCTGTGCTCTCATCTTGGTTCACTGTTCATGTTTATCCTGGTGTGTCTCTCTTTGTTTCTCTGTACAGGCAGAGGCTGTTTAACAAGTACAAGAGGCATGAAAAGAGTTCAGTTGTAGATGCTAGGATGAACTAAATTCTCAGGTAATAAATAAATGCGTACTCTGGCATTGAGCAAAACACTGAAAACATGAATGCAGGTGACTGTTATGAGCAGATGATTTTGTGTGTTTTTAAGAATAGTGTTGAAAAACCTGATGATTGTTGATTATTATTGTATAAAATTAAAATATATTTTAGTCAAGATACATGTTTGTGTTTTGTTATTTTATCATCACAACCAGAAGAGTTATTTTCAGAGCAAAACTTTTATGTAGACCTACTTTATGTAGAACTTTATGACCTGTCTGGGAAGTTGAAGGGGTTTGGCCGCTCCACTCCCGCGGTGAGGCCACGCTGCATTTTTGCGGAAATGACGACTGAAATATGGGCCTGGCCAGCCTGAACCCTGCCTCCTAGTCCGCACGTCTGCAAACCACACATCTCGTAAATAGAGGTTCTTCCTTGTAGAAACCATCACAAAGCGGCGAGTGGCCGTCAGGAGGGTTTCAGCCGGCTGCGCAGGGACTGTAGGTGAACGCGATGGGCAAGATCGAGTGGGCGATGTGGGCCAATGAGCAGGCTCTGGCTTCGGGCCTCAGTGAGTATAAAACTTTGTCTCCATATGAAGCCAGCAGGTGTTTGCTCAGTTTACAAGTGAATGTCTAATGTTACTCATGAGCAGTTAAATATAAATGCACGGGAATATTTTTAAAAGGAAAATACACTTTATCATTAAACTTAACGTGGAGTAATAAAAGTTATGCTGTTATTTTCTGTTTTTATTTTGATCTTCCTGTTTCCTTCTTTCAGTTCTCCTGACTGGAGGAATTGTGGGTGTGGCTGGACAGTTCAGAGGATGGCAGTTTGCTTCTTATGCTGTGTATCCTTTGTACTGAGATAAATGAAAACAAGTCTAATCTAAAGGAGAAATCATGAGCTCCATCTTTCTGACATGTGTGAGGGTTTGCTCACAGTGTAACAGTAGAATTAATTACCTATTTACAGTGTTACAAAGTGATTAATCAGGAAAACCTTTAAAACAGAGAAATGCCTTGACAGATAACCAGTGCAGCCGGGGTGTTTGTTTGTTTACTTGAGTATCCCAGAAGCAAAAGGGCCAAAGGTACAAGTGTGGAGAGGACGTAAGTGATGCTGCTTGTTTTGATGCTCTAGACACACACATTAAAGGCATTTAAAAGCTCTGTAAAGCCCATTGCTCACTGCTGTGTCTTGTTTTTCCTCAGAGGCCAGTACTGCTTCACAGTGTGTGTGAAAGCCTTTGGACCATTGACGAGGAACTACTATGTCAGGGCGTTTTTACATGCTGCGTGAGTTCATTATCTCAAACACTTTGCTAAGCAGCATTCCTCTTCTGAGTCCCTCCAACAAAAGGTTTGCCACTTGTTATCATAGACCTTTCTCCCTAACATGCCTTTCTTCCTCTCTGTCTCAGGATCTGTGTGCCTGGAGGTTTTATGCTGGCTACTGTCCTCGGATGTGTGTGCCTTGGCATTTCCAGCCTCATCTACCTAGCAGTATGTCTTGTCATTTTTACCGCCTCATTCTCCAGTTTAGCAGGTTAAATATTATCAGGTTAGATAAAGCTGTTGATGTGGAAAATTGTCAGTTAGTGAAAACAAGGAAATGCTAACAAGGAAGAGATTGTTTCATTACTGGTACCTCTGTGACATGGCCCTTGTGAAATGTGACTGGGGTGTGCCTATAGTCTGCAGCAGCTCTAAATGTGTAAAGGTTGTGAAGCTGTCCAGGCTGTATGGTATACCTTATTATTGCATATGAGTGTACAAGACTGGGGCCACTGTTAATTATTATCCCCTGATTGGTTTTCAGACTTGAACGCGTATTTCAGTCATCTTACATCACTGAGTACTTTTTACTCTTTAGGCAGCGATCCGAGGTGAACACTGGGAGCCCATTCTTCCCCGCAAGGAGACCCGGAAGCCAGTGGCAGAGAGTATCAAGAATCCTCCTCAGAATCCACCTCCAAGACCTCCACCAGAGATGCGTAAGAAAATAAGTGACCTGGAGGGAGCAGCCTATGACAACCCTGTGTCTGTTACTGACTAAAATCCCTGTGTCCCGTCCTCGGTATCCCCTCCTCCTCTCAAAACCAGTCACACTGGGACCTGAGTTCTATACGAACAAATATTTGTGGAGTGAGTGACTAGATTCACACCTTTTACCTCAATAACATAAAATAAAGAGATAGTGAAGTAAATGTAATATTTTATTTTTGAACAAAAAAAAGCCCGCCACTGGAAAATGTAGTAGCTGCTACAAGTGGCACCCACATAGACTAGATTAGATTAGGATGACTGAAGGCTGTTGGTGTTTACCTTTCTGAATGAAGCTCAAACCAAAACCCATTTTCTGTTCACATCATTGTGTTAAATACTATACAAACCGGATTATGTACTTGCACTGTGCACTTAATCCCTATGTGTTTCTCTGAGGTAACTGATCACAGTAGCTACTGCATGATTACACAATACTGTCTGAGAGGATTGAATGGACAGCTGGAAAGTTGGTTTTGGTGGCTGATTTTAGCCATTTATTATTATGTGTTGTCTGTATGTTTAATGAGTTGTAAATAAATCACTTTAACTCAACATCAGTGTTTTTTCTACTTTCATACTTTCTGTGTGAAATTATTTTAGGTAATGGCATTTGCAACTTCCTTCCTTGTGCAAATACACAGAATTTCATTACATCAGAATTTCCCTTTCTCAACTTGCCATGGTTTTGTTTCCTTCCCACATTTTGTCACGTTGCCATCCATTGTTGGGTTGTGATAGAACACAAATAGCAAGTGCTGGTAGTCAGACAAGTTCCACACACTGATGTTTTTGTCCAGGTGTCTCAAGTTGTTTTTTTTCGGTTGGTCACAGCTGACCTGTCGAGCAGCTGGAGTCTGTGTAGAAACCACACAGTGTGCTTCCTCATTTCAGTTTAGGGTTGTGTTGTGAAATGCAAAACAGGTGTACAAGTTATTAAATGTAAATGATTGTTTTTGCTTCCTACTTATACATACTGCTAATACCTGTTTTTTACATGTGTCATTATAGTATGTCATTTTTAGGAACAAGTGCATTGTCATGGTGAGTCCAGGACAGCAAAACTGAACGAAAATATCTTCTTCAGGCGTTAATTCTGCCACCTCCTGTTGTATGACAGAAACACAAATAAACTGCTGCTTTTGGTTTAAGTTATATGAGTAACAATATGAGTTCATTTAAGGTGCCAAAATAGTTTAATATTATTGATATAATAATAAAAAGGAATATGCATTAAAATGTAAAGTGTGTCCCATTAATTTTCAGATTATTATATTTTCAGAAGAAAATGCATTTGATTGGCTGCATGCTGAGTTGCTGTGAATTGCTGAGTAAGCTGAAATCTGAGCTGGATTTATTTAATTAAAAATTTAATAGGAGGCTGGAACTGTATGTGGACCTTAAAAGAACAAGAGGTTGAACAAGATCAGGAAGGCGCACACCAGAGGGACAGCTCGGGTTGGCTGTTTTGGGGACAAAGATGGAGAAGCCAGATTGAGAGGGTTTGGACATGTGCAGAGGAGGGGCAGTGATTGTATTGGTAGAAGAATGGCAGCAGTGGCGCTGCAGGATTTTATGTGGAAAAGTAGTAACTAGGTAGTGATGAATATGACATATTGTTTAATGTCTGATAAATAAGCAGGAAAAGCTATTTTTGTTCTTTGCAGCAACCAAACTAATTAATGTTCTAATAAAATAATGCAGAACAAATAACCTGGCATTGCATTATTTTTATATTACATTAAGGACAATAGAAGAGTGACTCATCAATTTTTTGGATAGTTAAACTGCAATTTATCCACATACCCTTTTATAAGATATAAAAAATACTAAAATATTACTTGTATGCAAATGTAAATTTAAAATATGCACAATATATTTGTAACATACAACTATTCGTAACTATGCAACTTCAAAGAGGTTGTCATGGTGACAGGCAGTGGCTATATGACCTGCTAACTGTTTCGAAAAACAACCAAACAAACAAACACAACCTGTGGAGGCTGAACAATCTCCTGAACACCGGAATTTATATTTTACAATCTCTTTTTTTTTTTTTCATTTTTCTCATGGCCTCCAGAAGACCCCCCCGCGAGCCCCCTGCTCTGGAGGAGAGCAGTGGTAGGACTGAAAACAGTTTCTTCTCTTTTCATGACAAAATCAGTGATTTCGCTCGATAAAAGCACTTAAAAGTATCATCGTATCATAATTAGATGTTTACATTTTACATTTTGCCACTAATAAGATGGTTTATTGAGACATATACATAAATATGTGTGTTCTGCTGTTATCACTGTTACTCTGGTTTGGTTCAGATGTTCTGTGGCTTAAATAACAACCAGCACAGTGTGTTTTTCTTTCTCCTCAGAGGACATTGGCGTGGTCATCGAGTGTCCCCCAGGAGACCTCCCTGAGGTCATCTGGATTATTGAGGAAGAGGAGGAGGAGGAGGAGGAGGAGAAGACTGGCAACGATGACTGGGAGGAGTGGGTGGATTGGGAGGAGGAGGAGGAGAAGACTGGCAACGATGACTGGGAGGAGTGGGTGGATTGGGAGGAGGAGGAGGAGGAGGAGGAGGAGGAGGAGGAGGAGGAGGAGGAAGAGGAGGAGGAGGAGGAGGAAGAGGAGGAGGAGGAGGAGGAGGAGAAGACTGGCAATGATGACTGGGAGGAGTGGGTGTATTGGGAGGAGGAGGAGGAGGTGGAGGAGGAGGAGGAGGAAGAGGAGGAAGAGGGGGAGGAGGAGGAGGAGGAGGAGGAGGAGGAGGAGGAGGAGGAGGAGGAGGAGGAGGAGGAGGAGAACGAAGACTGGGAGGAGTGGGTGGATTGGGATGGCATGAGACCTGGAAGACCCGAGAGTGACTATTACGTCCTCACTGCTCGCTCCTCTAGTGTTCTAGAGCGGTATGACAGATTCATACACGTGGTAGGGCCTGCACTCTAACAAATGAATCAGTGCCTTAGTAAATATCACAGTAATAAAATGAGTTTAATAACTTGATAAAGTCACTAAATATATATTAAGTGACTGTTTGAGTTGGACATGCCAAAAGAAATTACTTAAAAGTTCAACAGCTAATTTTGTCTGAATGTATGTTTATTATTTGAGTTTGTTTCACAAAGTAAATCAATATTTGACTGACAAATATTTATACAATATCCTAGATTTTTGGTCAGTTCCACTTAAAATCATTGAGAAGTGAGTACTTGTCCTGAACCGTTTCAAGAACTACGTTTATCACACATGTCAGGTCATTTTTTTCAGTCCACGTTAATAACTTAATAAATTGAGTGTGGAAACGTCATCACGTGGCCGCCTACTGCGCAGAGAGCTCGGGTCAGCTGATGAACTTACTGATGTAGGTATTGAGAGCGGTTCTTAGCTGTTTTTGGACCTTAGTAGATGTTAGAAGATTGAAATTTATAACTAAATTGTGTTGGACTGGTATTGTTTGCAGTACACTGTTCTTGATGTATTTCAAGTATATGCAGAATTGTGTGCTCTCAGCATGTACATGTTCACATGGCAAGGTTAATTATAGTCCAAAGAAAGCTAAGCCTAAATATTAGAAGAGACATTTTCACATGCAGTATGTACATTGGCACTAATGGTTGCTGTCTTGTATTTAAAACTCCAGTCCGTCTGCCCCCCACTTCTTGCAACGGTGGAATAAAACATTGAACTGCTATTCAATCTGTCATCATTTATAGTCATCATAGTTATGTTTTAATGTTCTCATGTGTTCAATTAGTTCATCATCTTTACACATTATCAGTTCAATTTATGTGATGATCATCACCTGGAAGAGAATGGAAGGATTCACTGATGTGGAGAGAGACAAACAAACACAAAGTGTGTCACCATGACATATTCGTTCTACTAACAAACCTCATTGTGTTGAGTGTTGACTCTTCATTATCAGTCAACAGTGTTTGATTGTAAAGTTCTGTGGTTTTAAGTTAATTATTTATCAAATCAATTAGCTTCAACAGGATCTTTTGCATTATTAAAAGAAGGATTTTAGGTATTATATAATTTATTATTTAATTCTTTATTTACAAGATTATTATGAACACAAATGTTTTAGTTGGTCAAAGTAGTTCAGTAGGTCAAAATTCATTCAACAGAATTTTATTTTGTATTGGTGCTGGCCACATGTAGCAGCTCAAAGGTCACCATATTAACAGATTAACATAATTCAGTATAGCAGAAAGTTTAAATCAAACAAAATATTACATTGATGTGACTTTATGTGCAATTTTGTGTTTCTCTTGTAACTATAAATATCTTTAAGTGATGGTATCAGCTCAGCAAAGTCAAAAGCACAGCATCAAGATCCACAGCACACAAACATGAAGACAAACCTCCCTCTAGTTTACTGTCTGCACACACATCTAATACACACACACAGACAGCGCACACACACAGAGGATCACAGAGGGCTTGTTGAATGACAGCTGTAGTGGTTTTCACCTTTTTACCACAAGAGGGCATCAAGCCATTGTTGATGAGGGTAGAGAGGGTTTATAGACTGAAGGCTTCATGGTTTTCATTTTTATTTACAAATTTAGACAGAAATAATAGAAGAAAGAAAGAAAGAAAGAAAGAAAGATAAACGACTGTTGTTGTAATTCAGGCATATGCCCTGTGGGGGGCAGTAACACGCTCAGAAGCGGTGCAACATTGTAACGAAGAAGAAAAAGCAACCAATGAAATTCACCCCCATTTCACTGCTCTGCTGTTTCTGTCAGCTGAGAGAAAACTATTTTCGTTACGATTATCTAGGTGTATGTGACAAACAAGTAGTGGACGATGTCTACCCGGGCTTTGCGAAGGCTCAGAGGGAAACAACGGGGTCAGGAGGCCTTGGACTTTGGGGATCTAACTTTGGGTGACAGCCCAGAGGAGCAGGCTGAGGGTGAAGAGGGTGACACGGCTAATGTTTCTCCTCCGTCCAACAGGACGGCCAACAGCCGAAAGGGAAAGAAAAACAAGGCTCAGAAAAACTTCAGCAACATTTTTGAGTTGGTAAGTTGACGATGTACTTTCCCTACTGCCGTTATATGTTAATTTTACGTTTTGATTGTGCTCTGTCGGACAACTGTCAGCTAGCTGGCTGTAGATCAGAATTGCTTGCTAATCAAGCTAGCTGTGTGGCGTTAGCTCAAGTGGCAGTTTATTTACCTAACGCACTAAGTATTATATTATAGACTAAAGTAAAAACAAACCAAGTCTATGCCATTACATCACCGTGGGTTAGTTTACATTTACCTTAACAGAACACTGGGAAAGGTGCAATGTGCTTTACAAGAGGCATGGAAGTGTATTACAGTCACTTTATTAATGGGAGCTGGTGAAGACCAATGTTCTTTGAGTAAAAACATGTGTTCTTAAACATGGATGCAAATAAACCAAATTCAATCTGACTGCTGATATGGACAGGCAATACGTCATACGTAAGTACAGTGATAAATAAAATTGAATATTTAAATAGCCAATAAATTCTGCTGTGTGTTTGCACAACTTATCATTGTAAATCAGTATCTTATTATACTAAGTAAGATTTGACAATAAACTCAATACACTAATATGTCCAGCTTTAGAAACCCACATTTCTTTAAATCCTCCTACTTCTCTCACGTCTAATCAAATCATGACTAAAAACTGATTTGCATTACTGTTGGCCCATGACATAGTTTCAGAAAAAAAAATCTAAAAATCTTACTTTGTTGCAACAAGACAGGACATTCCACCTAGTTGTGGGGTTTTCACTCTTCCCCAGCAGTGCTTCAACTAGTATGCTTTATTTCTAGTCTCCTATTTTTCTCCAGATAGGGAATGCAGACGGTGACGCAGAGAAAGTTTCACCTGATGAAGAAGAGAAACAAGAGAGAAGCAAAGCAACTAACACAGAAAAGAAGAGTAACAAAGATACAGACAAAATAGCCCAAGAGCAAGAGGATTTGTCCACCAAGGTAAAAACAAAGAAATAAAAGAAGTACGGTATGTTTTTTCTGTAATCTGCCAAAACGTTTTGAACTAAATGTGTATCTTTGCATCATCTGTCTTCTCCATAACAGTCTGGAGATCGAGGTAAAAAGAAGAAGAAAAAAAAGAAGTCAAAAGTGGCATCTGAAAACGGACAGGTAAATTTGTTGAACACCATGCATTCTTTGTAATAATTATGACTTCTTTAGATATTTACTGACAACAAAGATATACTATAAGCCAGAAACTACTACTACACCTACAGCCCTGTTGTACTGTATCTGTAGCTCAAGAAAATGAGTTAAACATTCTCTCATTTAATTACTGTTTTTTGTTTTATTACTTTCAGGATATCTCGCAGGATGATAACATTGATTTATTGCTGGAGAACATTGAGCAGGCTAATGGCCTGGGTTTGCAGAGTGAAGACTGCGGCTGCTCTGACAGAAGATCTGTGCTACATGTGGAGCACAGGTGAGGATATCATATTTCTTTGTACAAAAATATGCTTCTTTTTACTGTACTACATTACAGTATAATATACTCATCTGTGTGATTCTTAAATGTTGCCATGTGATGGCGCTTAGCTCACACAAGAAGAGGTAATCTCAGACAACATAATAAGGTGAATCGGTATTCGTCATGTAACCTCCACAGCCTTTTGCTACTTGTATTCACAGGCAGGGTATACAGTTCACCTTTTAGTTATATATAGTTATATTATACAGTATGAATGTAGTTATGTTGGAATGGAATGCATTTGCTCTGCTAGTCCATGTTGTTATTTAACTTGTCTGGACTGGTTGTCGTTCTCTTGGTCAACTTATTAGGAATCTCAACCCAGAGACAGAGCTGAAGAGATATTTTGGAGCTCGAGCTGTTCTTGGGGATCAGAGGTAAAATAAAAGAAATAAGTGGGATTGTCTGGATATAAATGTCCCATGCCTTCTTTGTATATATGCACTTTATAAAATGTTGCTTATTTTTACTTTGAGACCTCGGCAGAGAAACAGACAGTTTCACCGGAGCACTTGGATGACCAATCCTAAGGACAGCTGGCCTCGCTTCAGCCGCCCAGGTTGGATTATGCTACATTACTTGCTGATTAACAAATTATTGCTCCTTTAATGTTATCACAACACAGTGGACCAAATTAATACAACTTCTAGAGTTTATACATGATATGCAATAATAATATTATTATCTACCCCATTTGTTTGACACAAAAGGGCATACTTGCCTTTGACATATTGTGTTACATTATTGTGTTAGTCTAGCTCTTTTACTATATCTCAAACTGACCAACATATAATAGAACTAAACACTTTTGATTAGTTCTTTACCTTTTAGTTTGAAGGAGGTGAAGGGTCTTTATTTATTACAGGTCTCATTAATAATATTGTTAGATTTATCCAGCATAAGTTTAATATGGCTTATGATTGTGATGTCATTCTAAAAACAAATTGTGAACATACCGATCGGTAAGGCCAAGTAACTCTGAAACTTCATACCCAGGACTATCAGTACTAAACTCACATTGATCTAGAAATGGATAACTACTCGTATACTGAGGTCAATACACTTTGTTACCTCACCACCAGAGTCAAGCCTGTTATATTTCTTTAACCTTCATCCTTAGGATTATATGTTGCCTTGAGACATTTGTGTTATATTTGGTTGTGTGACTTAACATGTTTATATTTTTCTCCATGGTCAATTGCAGGAGTCATCTGTTCTTATGTGTTTACTGGTGTGACTTCCAAATAAATGTGAGACTTTCTTTGTGTGTAGCTGTTGTTAACTCTGCATAACATCTCCACAGGCATTTCAATGACCTTGCTGGAGTCAAAAGACGGTGTTCATTACTTCACTTTTGAGCACAGTCGGGATTATCAACAAATACAGTTCAAGTTCCTCGATGCGGTTGAGTCCATGGATCCCAACAACATTGTGGTATGTATCCTGTATTAGCGTTCAAAACTTTTTTTTTGTAAAACTTTAGGATACACGTGGGTATTGATCCCAAGAAGCTAGGTGCTCCGGGTAAATGAAACGACTTGGTGCTGGTGCTTGACTGGAATCTGTAGCGCACGTCTGAATGTACAACCTTGTGTCTTTGCCTGTCTTTGTCTCCAGGCCCTGCTGCAGCTTAACCCCTACCACATTGATTCCTTGCTGCAGCTTTCTGATGTCTGCCGCATACAGGAGGATCAAGAGATGGCCAGGGACCTCATTGGTGAGGACCAAAGGCTCCTTCCATATCACAGAAGTGCTTGAAGCCAAATCAATATCAGTACTTCTGTCATCTAGGAGCAAAATGATTCTTGTAGTCTAAAGACAATGATGGCACTTTATTCTGATATCTTTCAGCTATGATGCAATATTAATCGCACATTTCCAAGTTACATGTGTGCCTTTATAGAGACGTTCACTAGACTGAAGGAGAAGCTTAATAGTTGGTGCTTGAAGTTTCTTCTGTTCCAATTTATACATATCAGCTTTTGGTACAGACATAAAATAATGCAATCCTTCATCAGACAATCTGCTTCTTAAGTGCAAGTCTGTTTCTCCTCATCACTAAGAGGACCAGGCAGACATATACTGTACTGCACATCTGTTGCACTGTAATAACTGAAGACCTTGTGCAATGTCAATTTTTTTTTGTGTCACAGAGGAGTCATCATCATAAAATGCATTTGGTCATAATTGTATTTATGTTGCTCTGAATGTCACAATAGAAAATTTCAGGCAAATACCACAGCAAGCACATTTGTTGTGCTGTGTTACACTACAGAGATAGATCGATAGTTACCAGTGGGATCATCAGAAAAATACAGTTATAGGAACACATTAGTCAGAGCAATTAAACAGTTTACCAAACCTTCAAATGCTTAGGGGTGACTTAAGTTAATTTTTTAATCAAATTCAATTTGAATGAACAAACCAACTACAGTTATTCAAGTCAAAGTTCATGCTTCATGCAATGTACAATGCAGGGGTTATTTTCACTGACCCTGTATTCAACTGGTTATCTAAACGTTCATGCAGAAGACCAGAGGGATAATTTAACAAAGAGTGTCTGTCTTCTGCCTGAGTATTTTGATTACATGCTATCAATTAAAGTTTGCCATAAGACACAGAGGGAAAGAGTGATCCTTAATTCTGGTGTTTTAGGGTGCATGGCCTTGCTGATGGTGGTATGATTGTATGTACTGGCAGTTTGCAGCAATATTTTATACTATATCACACAATACTGTGTCTATCAATAGTTATTTCTTGTGTTGCTTATTTGCTCTGTAAACAAATGATTTATTTGTTTATTTCAGAAAGGGCCTTGTACAGCTTTGAGTGTGCTTTTCATCCTTTGTTCAGTCTGACATCAGGTCAGAGCAGGCTGGATTATCTGAGACCAGAAAACAGGTTGGCGGCTTGTTTTTTCATTCTTTGTGCTTTTTGTGATGCACCAGCTTAGATTACTGTTTTCATTTTGAATTATATTTTATAGACTCAGCGATGCAGTAACTTAATAATATATTTTTACAGAGCTTTTTATCTGGCCCTTTATAAGCACATGATGTTCCTGGAGAAGAGAGGATGCCCACGAACTGCTTTGGAGTACTGCAAACTGATCCTGAGGTACAATTAAAAAGTCAAACGCTTTTACTTTACTCAAAAACCCACAGGCTTCTCGATTTAAAGGTCGACCAACAACATTAGATGTACTATAATTACAGTCATTACATGCCTTGTAACAGAATGAATGAAGGTAGAAGTTTACACAAAATGGTTTTTTTATTTGGCATCCCATTGAAAATTATTACATATCATCACATGGCTGTGGTTAGATTTGTATTCTGCCAGGAGTAATTCTGCTCTGGCACTTGTGTGGATGTGTTGACTACTGATAGTGATCAGAATGCACCTCTCAAATGTATTTATAAAGCAAAAGACAACCAAATGTGTGTTTCAGATAAGGACTAATAGAACATTTTAAGGAGTTTTTTAAACAATATTTCATGGAAGATAATGTGTTTAACCAAGGTCAAAACTGTGATAAAATAATATGATACAATTTGCATGGTATTGCAGTTCCTTACATAGCATGAACTCTTTTGTCTTGGTATGGACAGGACTTACAAAAACTGCTCACACACTGCTTTCATTGGTCTGCTGAGGCTTGAGATTTGCAGCCAATCCATGTAATGGTTAATGTTTATCTATGATGTTCATCAAACTCTGGCTTCCTGACCTCATGACAGTAATGTTCTGGTCCTTTTATAAGGCACCGCTGTCAGAATACAAGTTGATGGCTGTCCCTTTGCCACCAGCACAGGCTAAATCACTGCCTGAAATGTAATCAATAACAGAATATTAAAATAAAGGACAGATCGAAGAAGTGACCCACATATGATTAAAAAATATTTTTGTTCTTCTCTTCTTATACAGACCTTATTTGTTATCATCAGTCTGACTCAGATAGTTCAGATGGTACCTTCTTATTATTGATTTCTACAGACTTAGATTTAAGCTAAATGTTAGCTATGCTAGCAGTGGTCCTTAAGGCCTGTGTATTGCTTCCAGGTTGTTTTTGAAATGACTCCATACATTGGGATGAGGCCTTTAACAAAACATTATTTTCTTTATTTGCTCTGACTAGTTTGGACCCAGACTCTGACCCGCTTTGCATGCTCCTGCTCGTTGATTTCCTGGCACTGCGTTCCAGAGAGTACCAGTTTCTTCTTCAGTTATATCAGGACTGGGAGGTACTGTCATTATTTCAGTACAATATGTCTGTGTACCTCTGTTAATGATTCAGTGTGAAACAATGTGTTTGTCATCTGTCTTTTCAGGAACACAGAAATTTGTCTCAGCTACCCAACTTTGCATTTTCCACTGCACTTTGCCATTTCCATCTCAGTCAGCAGGAAGATATGGATCCACATGAAAGCAGCAAAGAGAGGCACAAAGCTGACCAGATGCTGCAGAACACTCTCATCATGTTCCCTGGAGGTGAGACTCGGAACAAGCAAACAAAAATCTTCTTGATGACATCTTCATTATTGCATCATCTGTGTGTAAAAGGGGCCATTCTATACAAATGTATAGCATCATATAAAGGAAAGCTTTTTCACCACCTTATCTTGCTGTAAATGTTTCCTACAGTCTTGATGCCTTTGCTGGATCTGTGTGGTGTGCAGCCTGATGCCACAGTCACCTCCCATAACTTCTTTGGTCCAAAGAGTCAGATAGGGTAATGTTTTTAACTAGTTTTCAATGAAAAATTACACCACATGGTCTGGTGTAATTTTTAACAACTTTGCAAAATTGCAACAAATGATATAATTGGTACATAAATTATTATACTAAATCAAGACATAATTGCATCATATGTTTTATGATCTTTATTTTTAGCATCTTGGTTTTGTCTTATGTGTCATCATTCTTTTTCTGTGTGTAGGCAGCTGCCAGCCCTGGCTGAGCTGACAGCCCTGTATGTGGGGAGAACACACACCCTGTGGAGGGAGGCAGCAGTAATGCTTTGGTTGGAAGGTTCTGTGAAGGAGGTGCTGTGTAGAGTTGATGCCAAAGATCCTCTGGTGGAGGACTGCCAAAACAAGTACGATGCAAAATTAGAAAAATAAAAATAAAATAGAAACATTTATTAATGAAAAAGAATAGCACACAAAATGTTAAATGAAGCAGTGATTTACTAGAAAAATGCTTTATTGACTTATTATCTTTATTGACAATAAGTTCACCAGTAGGCTTGACCTTACCTCTGTAATTCCTATTTAATTAGTATTATGAAAAATAGCTTCAAAAGCCTTTATCTACTTTTGTTTTAGGAGAAAGCAGAGGTACCAGAGTGCACCAAGGAACATCCATCGACATGTCCTCCTCTCTGAGATAAAAGAAGCCACCTCTAGTCTGCCTCTAGTAAGAAACTATCAGCAACCACACTTGTGTTTTGTGTTTTCAGAAGCCATGCACAGCAAAGTATGAGGCAAATGGAAGTCTGTTTAAATGACACCTGGTTGTGCAACTCACAAAATGTTTTTAGTTACCCTTTCTTTATCAGGGGAATAAATAGCTCCGGACACCACCCAGGCCACCCACTGTCTAAAGTGTGCAGGCTCAATCCTTTTTCCCATTACGTGTTTTTATGTAAACAAACAATCAGTCAAACTGTTAAATTCTACTATAGTAAATGACTTTTATACTTAGTATAATTGCTGTTGTATGTTTTAACTATTATAGTATCTTGACGTGCTAACATACATGTGTGCAGCTTCGTGAAAGAAACCTCAATTTTTGTTGCAGGAAGTTACCACTCAGCCGGTGATGGGGTTTGATCCTCTGCCTCCACTTGACTCTGTGATATCTTACACCAGACCAGAGAGGTAATAAAATGCCCCATACATTTCTACAAAACAAAAATGCCTCAGTTTGCTTTAAATGTCAACAGAGATTGATGTTCTGTGTGTTTTTGTGTCTACATAAAGGCAGATTGTTGGCACATCCAATGAAAGTACACTGTCACTGTTTTTCCGGTCTTTGCTGCCAAACTTCAACCTTCAGGTGAGTTGCATGGATCAGGTGAAACGGGCCTGGTAGGGGATGTGTGTAAAAATGAAATTATAGATGCAACAAAGTAGTTGTAGTGGGTTTTATTTATGGAAAGATAAACATTACAGCTACATTGTCTGCATGTTTTTTAGAGACAAAACACACAGTAAATGTAAATTTGTATGCAGATTTTCTGCAACATGCATGTTGTTGTTTGGCGTTTAAAGTCCATTATCGCTCACAACCCAAGGGTTTTAGGGAACCTTGAAAAACTGGTCTATCCGTAGGTCTAAATTTATGTGCAGAGTTCAGCCTCAGTCAAAGAGCTTGATTGTATCTGGTGTCCGTAGCCCGATCCGCAGGATGTTTTTTACTACTGACTCACAGTCTGATTTTTATGATTTGTTTTGTGCAGTTATGAGTAATTATTATACATGAATTAGTTATCAGATCAACAATTCTCAGTGGCCTTGTCAAGTGTACGTCCTGATAATAGTTCAGAAGTCTCTCCACCATGCAGTGGTTATTTATTTAATGAATGGAAAAAATGGACATGCCTTACATTTTGTGGCTAAAATAATATAAACTTACTCACTTACTACCTGCCCTTTTTTGCCCTGCTAGTAATATGGTTAAGACTTAGGACTCGCATGTTGTGAATTTCTTTTTAACAATTGCTAAAATAACCAACAGATGCAACTATTCAGAATCAGCGGCCTGCAGGGCTGGTGAACTGGGGGAAAAACATTTTAACACACATCACTGACTGATAATCTTTTTCCTCGTAACTCTTGGTTACCCTAAGGGAATGGCAACTCAAAAATATCGAAGAAGGCATATGACCTTGTTATAGTTAATTCTGTCTACCATTTTCCAGGGTTTCAGTTGAGAAGAAAACAACATGTATAAAGTTGTTTATGGTTTTGGCTCCGTATTTGTTTTAGGTTTGTTGTATGTAGCTGCATACTGTGCAGTTGGAAATGCTATTTTAACAACAAGCAGCATGCTTGATACTGCCATCAATGAAGCTTAAGCTTGTGATGTTTGTCATCCTTGACTTAAGCAGAATTATTCAACTGCCTTTAAAGTGAAGGAAGGTTCTGTGTAACATGCCATCGGGTGTGTCAGCTTACTGAAGTGGGTCAATTGGGAAGAAATTTTACAGCAAATAAAACTATGCCTGTTGTGTGAAGTGTGCTGTATACATAAATAAACCACACCACAGGTATTGAACAATAATATTTGGGTTTTGCAGTTTGACAATAAATCATTATACCATTAAAAAAAAAACATTTCCATATTACCCTCAGGAACAAATGAGTGTTTGCCCTTTCTGCTCATTTACTTTGTTCATTACAGACCAACAAAAGCACTCCTTGCTATTAAATCACTTTATAGTGTCTCAACATTTCACATATGGGCTATCAGAGTGTCTCAGCTGGGCACTGACAGCACTATTAACAGTGCTCTTGGTATCTGTCCAAAATGTGATAATGTAATATATTTACACATTATCTAAAACGTAATTTCATTTGATACACAGAATAAATTATATGTGTGTAGACCACTAACAGGCTTCACCCTCTCTTATGATGTAGAGGCACTCCTCTACAGGCAACCACATGCTTTAGTTCAGCTCACAGGCAGGATGGCAGCTGAACTAAAGCATGGAGTCAGACTATGAAAATTGCAAACTAAACAATGTAGACGTACGTATATTCAGTTCAGAAATGCTCAAGTGACAGATCAAATAGAATAGCATGCTAGACGATGAATTATAAACAGCCGCCATCCAGGCATGTGAATCTGTTAGCTGATCTGTGGAAGGTAGCTCTGTCATACATCTCCTTACTCTGGTTCCAGGTTCTAGATCAGGTTTCACCCAGAGCATTTTAATCTCTGCCCTCTGAAAGCACCCCTTGACCTGATTCACTTACATGTGTGTGCTGGTTCCAGGCTAACTTGATCTTGAGGAAATTAAATCACTGTTTTGGTGGATGGAAGAAGTAAGAGTAGTGTAGACACGACACCAGAGAAAGTGTCTTTAAGAGCTGGTGATTTACTCTACTGTGAACCAGCCGTGTTAAAGAAAAATGCAGACATCACAATGTGAAAGACTTGTCTTCAGGATGAGGAAACCAGAAGTTGCAGCATGCTCTTCTCCATAACACGCTGTCATGATTAATGGAGAGACTCTCAGGCTATTGGTTACTGCTCTTCTGTAGTCCGCTGTCGGTGCCCAGCACAAACAACCACTGACACATTAATGTATGTAACACACAGTTATACATGCGGCTTAATGGTAAAGAATGTGCCCCAGGCATGTTTCCATCAGGACAGCTCCATCCATCCTGATCACTTTATCCACTTATGAAGAGGAAGAGATATAATATGGATAAAAGGAATCTTGTTAAGACACAATAAGATATACTGCCAAGTGCTCTTTTTATGTTGAAACAGGGTTACATATCTGAAAACAATGCTGTGTATGTTCAATAGCATAACCCAACATTACACTGGTATTGACATAATACAGTGAATAGGGCACCATCAAGTGCTACCTGTGAGGTGAGACCCCCACATTCATGAACATAATACATTACATTCTTGAATGTAATAAAATCAGCAACTGAATGTCATTGAACAACGTGACTTTTTACATAGTTGCACTAAAAACCTCTAATCAGTGTGCTTCAATGCTTGGAGCAAAACAACACACACTCAAAAAAATAACCCCAATTCAGAAAAGGAGATCTTTCAAGGAGCACACGAGCACACTAACAAACCAGGAAAAAACAGTAAATTAATTGACTGATTGTCCCCTTTCCTTTTCAGGGTGAGCTGAGGCAGGAGGATGAGATGGAAGTGGCTCGGGCTGGTCAGCAGCTGAACCAGGAAGTGAATCGTCTAATGTTGGCGATGAGGGACATGCTGGCAAACATCCGATTTCAGGAACCACCAAGAGAGGACAACCCCTACAGAGATGAGGAGGAATGGGACTGAGAGAAAGAGGTGGCATGAGTGGCATCCATATTAAGCAAAAATTAGATTTTTTTTTTTTTATCGTCACATGTTCAGAATACTAAACTGCTGCAGAGGCAGTGATCAATAGAAAACTCTTTACGGGTATGAACATGCAGCACTTTTTTTCCAGTGTCAGAAAACTTGTTGAACTTGTCATGTCACCAAGTGTTATTAACAATTGGTTCCAACATCTGCAGCATAAAAAGTGTAAATCTTCTTCTGGTTTGTGGCTTTGTGGGGTGGATGTTCACAGACACACGACTGCTTGATGAAGGTTGAACAAGATTCACTTAATAATTACATTTAATGTGTGATGCTTCACACTGATGATGAAAGTATTTAATTGTTTAAAATGGTTTTATTTGTAAATATTGGCCAGTTATTTTGGTACAAAATTACTGGGTCATTACTTGGTCTTTACCCATCTTCAGCACACAGAAGATAGATAGAGCGATATCTTTAATTGATCCAGCAGGGGGATATTGTTAGGTGACATTTATTAATCTATTGCTATTGACTTCCTCTCAAACATTTAGGAGAGAGTGTGCATTTTTTTCACATCGGTATTTTTGCTGGGATACTCTGACTGTAATCATCTTGTACAAACTTAACTGTGATGGAAAAATATACTAAGTAAACAGGTAAAAAGTCAACATACATCTTCTTTAACAAACTGCATTTGTCAGACTTTAATTTTTAAAAGTCTACTTTTGAGTAAATATGGACATAAAACATAGAGATAATCAATACATAAATGTCACTGAGAAACCAAGGTCTTCAGCTAAAATATTAAATCAGCCCCACTTTAATTTTTAAAATACTGGTGCTAAAATATTTCCCTTCTCTCTCTCAGGGCAGAATCAATTATTCTTGGTTCTCCATCTTTCTTATTTTATCGCATTCCCTCTGTTTGATTCTCACATTTTCATGTGACTTAGATGTTTTGTGGCTAACACCACATGGTAAAAAAAGCATATAGCTGGAATTTTTGTGTGCACTAGTCCATGAAGTTATGTTCAAGGCAGGAGAGTAGCAGTCATTAACGTTTGCCTGAACAGATTATGGAATGGAACGTGCAAACACAGTCCCTGCACCAAAAACATAAGACAGTAAGCTCATTATTTTTGGGGGTACAATATCAAGATGATTATCTGGCAGGAGGAAGAATATGCTCATCTTGTGCTTGTTTTGTCTTCCCATCAACACTAAAACTAAAATGAATTTTGCTTTCACCCCGCGTTTTTATCCCTTTCTGTTTTTTTCCTTAGAACAGTAGCTTTTCACTCAGTAAAAAATGCACAGTAAAGCCAACCTAAAAGTGTCTCAGTCAAACAGAGGGCAGGCTCCTGAGATACTGAACACATACTGTAGATGCCATACACTGACTCTGTTGCTTAGTGAGCCACATGATGTGAGAGACTGTGCTTGATCGACAAATAAGGCCATTGTTCCTTCTTCACCTGGAGCTATGGTTGAGGTTGTGAGAATGTTTCATGTGATCGTTCTGCTGTATGGAAAGGCTCTCAGATGGAGCTGTGTTTGGGCTCAGAGGTCATCTGGTGTGACTTTATTATTGTCACTTCTGCACACAATTGGGCACAAACTAATCAACACTCTACTAGATTTGAGATCTAAGGAACAGGAAATGAAATATTAAAGTTCTTTTGGTTACATTACATTACTTTATATATACAAATGTTTTTTTAAATGACAATTATATGGTTGCAGCTAGTGATTATATTGATTTATCAGTTGTTGCAGTCATTGCATAGCTCACATTATTAAATGTTGCACTGATATAAAACCAGACAGTTCACATAATCACACTGAGCCACAAGGAAGAAACTTATTTTGAAAACAAGGCTGCTTTTTAACAATGGCTGCCATGCCATCCAACTGAAAAGAGTCCATATATGAGGAACACCATTATCCACATGTGTTTTTTAATGCACTGAACATGTCACACATTTCATAGCCGATTGCCTTTCTTTGTTCAGACTTAAAGACTCCTCTGTTAACAACTGAAGCTCAGCAACATGGAGACATCAGGAGTTGTTCTTAAATTAAATATGGATCTAAACAATCATTTGTTTGTTTGTTTTTTAAATATTGAAAAAAGATGTCTTACTGTAACTGCTTGTTACCCTCTTAGTATAATATTTGTTTTACAAAATGCCGAGGCCCCAGTACAACTAGAATCATATTTACACAGACCCACAGGTAATTTTCTTACACCTAAAGCACCTTTATTATGAATATTGAATATTATGAATTCTTTTTTTCTTTTTTAGAAAGCTCGCACAGAAAATGCGGACAGTGAAATGGGTGTGAAGTGGTGAGTGGTTGCGCATCGAAGTGAGATTCAGATATTTAGAATAAATAATAACATTGGTAATGATAAAACAAAGCGCATCGTTTATTGAAGCACGCGTCCAAAACTTAAAGGTGTCAAAGCACGAAGAATCAAACCATCAACCAGCTGTGTGCGCTCGACTGTCTGTTGCTACAAGGACGCGAACGCAGCCCAGTTGACGTCTGTGTGAGAGGAGGAGTCGCCTGAAGTCATCCAGAACCCAGCATGACTTCGGGAGTTTGGGTGGATCGGGTGCAAATGAGAATACAATAAGGGACTGCGAGCGCGATGCTGTTTTGATAGAAAGATGTTTTCTGGATGTATTTGTATTCGAAGAGGAGTGGATGACTGAGAGAGGCTTTTTATCGAGGGGACTATCTGGATTCTGGACTGTTACCGCGCGTCAATTGGACCTTTCCACAGAGTGGCTGAGGCTAAATACGTGGTAATAACATTTAAGCTCTCGTGGAGCTCCTGTGGAAAATGAGCCACCAACACTTTGAAGGGTTTACCATCTAAACAGCTGCTCGGATGTGTCGCTGGATTTTTCCAGCTGACTTGGAGGCACCGTGTGACTACGACAGCATCCCTCAGAGTACCAACTGAAAAAACTGTTCTAAAACTCCACCAAACCTGCAAACCCGTCACTTATCGCAAAGAAGACAGGCATGGAAACCTCCAACAGGTCCCTGCATTACCCCTCACTTCTCCACGTGGAGCTCAGCCCGCTAAATGACTTTATGGATGAGAACGAAACGACGAACTCCACCAGAGGAGATCAAAACTCGTTGGGCTGTGTTCAGATCCGCATCCCTCAGGAGCTCTTCCTGGCGCTGGGGCTCATCAGCCTGGTGGAAAACATTCTGGTGATTCTGGCTATCATCAAGAACCGCAACCTGCACTCGCCCATGTACTACTTCATCTGCTGTCTGGCTGTGTCCGACATGCTGGTCAGCGTCAGCAACGTGGTGGAGACCATATTCATGCTCCTGAATGACCACGGCCTCCTGGACGTGCACCCCGGCATGCTGCGCCACCTGGACAACGTCATTGACGTGATGATCTGCAGCTCCGTGGTGTCCTCGCTCTCCTTTCTGTGCACCATCGCAGCAGATCGCTACATCACCATCTTTTACGCGCTGCGCTATCACAGCATCATGACCACGCAGCGCGCAGTCGCCATCATCGTTGTGGTCTGGCTGGCCAGCATCACCTCCAGCATCCTCTTCATCGTGTATCACACAGACAACGCCGTCATCGTGTGCCTTGTTACCTTCTTCTGCACCACACTTGTGTTTAATGCCGTGCTATACCTGCACATGTTTATCCTGGCGCACGTGCACTCCCGGCGCATCATGGCTTTCCACAAAAGCAGGCGCCAGTCCACGAGCATGAAGGGAGCGATTACCCTCACCATCCTTCTCGGGGTCTTCATTTTATGTTGGGGCCCTTTCTTCCTCCACCTCATCCTCATCCTTGCCTGTCCCACCAGCCCCTTCTGTACCTGCTTCTTCCGAAACTTTAATCTCTTCCTCATCCTCATCATCTGCAACTCACTCATCGATCCACTCATCTACGCCTACCGGAGCCAGGAGCT
The DNA here is from genome assembly GCF_900634625.1 of Parambassis ranga. Taxonomy (NCBI): domain Eukaryota; kingdom Metazoa; phylum Chordata; class Actinopteri; family Ambassidae; genus Parambassis; species Parambassis ranga. The sequence continues at coordinate 15,153,034 of NC_041024.1, read as the reverse complement.
GCGTAAAACCCTGCAGGAGCTGGTTCTGTGCTCTTGGTGCTTCGGAGTGTGACATCGTGTACATTCAGGAAGAAAACAGGAGCGAATCAGGCTGTGCATTGTGTCAGAAGAGAGCAACCCCGGGTTGATACATGTTTGAACTGGCACATGATGGCCGCGCGTAATACTGCGCATGACAGTCTTATACTGTATCGAGCCCACAGAGACTTTTGGACATGTTTTGACGGATTTGTCTGTGTGTGGCTGTATTTATTGTTGCCTTACACTGTGATCTTTAACCTATCAGCCTGAACGATTCTCCTAAATAAGAGGGATCCTTATTCAGACTCTCTTAATTAACAGTTACTAAGACGTGAGACTAAAGATGTGTTTTGTCTATTCCTGTTTTTTTGTCATACGTAATTGATGTCAAATTCTACGTATAAAGTGTCTCTATTGGTGGAAGCATGTGACCTGCCTTCATTATGTCAGGATGTGGTCCTTCCCACCAAATCCGGCTCCGCTGTAGGCCTCAAACACACCAAGGTGCGTCAGGGCCTAGAGATTATGTCACAAGTACTGAAGCAGTGGATTTTTCAGGTCCCGGGCCCTGAGACTTCAACAAAATAAAGACTGTGATTGTGTGCATGGCGTCGGATGAAAATGGTGGAGCTAAAGCAGCGTTAATTTCATGTAATAAGTGCGCATGCATATTTGTCTATAGGAAGGCCTAATGATGCAAAAGAAGCGGAAAAAGATAATATGTCAGTTCATCTAAAAATGAGATGAGGCAACATAGATGTCTGTTGCAGGCTGTGGGTCTGCGTGTGAATAATCTCTTCCAAAAATAACGTTGCGTATGACTGAGGGGAAAAAAAGATGGAGACAAATCACATGAACGGCCTGGCTCACTGGTGGTGGGCCTGAGGCGCATGGCATATGAGCGTTTATGAAAGAAGGCATATTAAAATGTCATTTGTGGAAGTGAAAGAAAGAAGAAATGTGCACACCAGAGGTGTTTTTACATGTTTTATAGGCGAATAGGTGAGACACAAAACAGGCGGCATGCTGGAAGCTTTGGTGATGAGCAAGTCTTTTTTTGGTTTCTGCCATTAGAACATTTGTTGTCTGTATGTGACGCAGATATAACAGTCTATGTGGCGCTGGCAAATCACAGCATAGACTTCATTCTCAAACAACTATTCATCTCTGGAAATAAGCTTTTCATGTGTGTGTATATTATTTTAACCATTTACATTTTCGTCCCCATGCTGTTCTTCAACGGATTTGTAAAAAACTGGTCCTATATTTTGGATTGAAATGCAGTCATATTTCTGCATTTGAGCCGTGAAATTGTATGGAGAAGAAGGACTCTGGGTTCGTTTTAGACATTTTAAATGAAGGGAACAAGACTCCCGTGATCAAGCTGCCCGCTAAGACAAAAATAATATTTCACTGTTTAGATTCTGGCACCCATACAGTGTGAATAATGAGCTCATAATGCATCCTATTGTCGGTACACTGTACTACTTGAGTATTTAATAATATAATTTAGCTACACAGTCGCCTCTGTTATCGTTGAATTTCGTCTTTTCCCGTGTAACTTTGAATTATAGCTTACTCACATTACTCTTTGTCTTATTTTGGATTCATGCGCATTTGTCCATCCCATGTAAATCCGTGTTTTTTCTTCATGATGTGGGGAGTGTTACAAAGAACTGACAATGTAAAGTATTATTTGGTGTCTTCTATATAAAGAACATCTATCAGAGGCCAAGAGTCGGTGCTGCCGTATTTATCTGGAACAGTTCCGGTTCCACACACCCTGTTAATGCTGTGCATGCATCCATGTGAACGTGAAAGTCCAATGAAACTGTTGTTCAGTAACTATGAATGTATTCATGTAGTCATTGAAACTGTTTACATGTCGTCCTGTTATTTGTCCCCGATAAGAGGGGCCTATAGGAGAGCTTGTGGTTTACAGTGCTGGAAGAAGTTCTCACACCTTGTATTCTCACATTTAAAGGTACCACTGTGTAAATACTCATAAACATGTACTTGAATCTAAAAAGTAAAAGTTCATTACCCACCTTTACACGTGTTCACTTTATGCTTTAATACTCTGTCAGTTGTATGAATCTTTAAATCTATTTCAATTTCTAAAGGACAATGTACAAGCTGTACATAAATACATGGGGCACATTTAATTTAAGTAGTCAGATTGATGCCTCATCGGTTTTTGTTGTGACCACCTATTTAGTTTTGTGGAGACCAACTAAGCAAACTGAAGTCTTTAATAATGTGTAGTTTTACAAGATAACTGTGAAATTTCTCCAGGAAATGGCTCTTTATTGAGCAGTTTGGTATTTTTCGTTTATTTTTTGAGGTGCAACCAAGAAACGAAGGTTATCAAATTATAGACTTAGTGCATTAATTGTCATGTAAAATAAATACATACCGTAAATAAAAAGGTAAAAAAAAATCTCTGCAGTAAACATGCAGATCTCATTCCAGACACGCTTGCATGAATATAAATGGATTTACATGCGGTATGAGGAACCATTTTTGTTCTGCTTCATGTTTAAAAATAATAAACATTTGCCCTCAGCAGACAGTAGGGCCATTGATATATGATACAACAGAGGTGATTTTTGAAATGCTCCATTTTTGAACTCATGATCAGTTTAGTTGCTGTTCTTAACAGCACTGACCAAAAGGGGATTTCCACATGGAACAAATAAAATCCTGCCCTAAAACAGTAATTGTATAAATGATTTTAAATATTTATGGTTTTATGGTCTTCTGCTTGGAAAAATATATATTCTAACATTTTTATATTAGTATCTCTTTAATATTTGCAGTATAAATGTTTTGAGATCTTATGTGTGTGTGTGTGTGTTCTCATTGTAATAGTATATTTGTTTATTGACCATTCCATTTATTAGACTACAGATGTACAGTCACTTCTTATATGTTACACTGGACTGTATTCATTTGTCCTGATAAACCCAGAATTGTTCTGTTTTATCTACCCAATTGATCAAATCACACTCTTATATTATTTTTAGTTGACTTTCTTTAATCCGCAATATCATTATTATGAGAGTTGAGCTGTTTGTCTTTGTAACTAATCACAGGACACAATTCATGCACAGGTAAAAAGACGTTTATTTAGGTGCGACTTCAGCAGACATTTGAGGTGTACTGTAGGCTACTTACAAATTTCTAGTCCACTACATGAGACAGTTGCGCTTTTCACTTGTTTGATTTAGTTCTTTTATGGGCTTCCTTTTTTCATACCCTTCATGCCCATTAAGAGTCATGTATCGTCCAAGTTTTTAATTTGTTTTATTTATGCCCTGAAACACTAAGTGGTTCTTTTTATTTTTAAATCCTCTTTGATGTAATATTTATTGCCCTCAGGCAGAAAAACAGACTATGAATGCAGTTTAAATATCAATTCAATTTCCATTTCAGTACGTTTTGAATGAAGGACTTTTAATTTGTGAAGTCAAATGTGTAGAATACGAATACACAAGTGTTTGAGTTTGGCTCTGATACAGCCCGGGTGATGTTCTTTAAAAGCACTCTTGCAGCATGTCCTCTGAAGTAAGTAGCATAAGAGATGTTGAGGCAGACATGCAGCAGACATGCCACTTGACTGTAATTATTGCTGATTACCCCAAAGCAGGACAAAAGTGTGACTGTATAATTTGCACGGAACAGCGTGTTTACAGTTAGGCTCAGGGTTATGACTTCTTCCTTCATTTAGCCACACAACACAGCTCTGTTCACAGCAAGGAAAAAGCTCCACAGCTGTCATCCAAACAACAAACACAGTCAAGCTATGAAGATTTAGAGTTGTCCCATATGACCAGACACCCCGGCGCTGACCCTTAGGGACGGACACTATTAAAACATTTTTTTTTAAATAACTTTGAAACTTTTACTGAGATACTGAAGAATAGAAGTAACTATAAATAACACAAATAGCTGTTGTAGTTGACATACTGTTAGTCCATTATGTCCCAGTCTGTATCAAGATTATAGCACATGCTGAGCACAGGCCTTCCTCATATTGTTCCTATAAGGTTCTTTGGGTGATGTGCTTGAATTATCTGGGTATATATGTTAAGGTTTAGTCCTTTCATCCACAACCAGATCAAAACAGACATGACTGGTTCATCCTGAGGCAGAACATTTCTAGAATTCTTTAATCCAACTGGCACTGGCGATGTTTGAGATTCCAAAAAGGTTTTATTGCTATTACTTAGAGCACTTATTTCACTGACACACTTGTATATCACTATACTATATTAATACTTTGTCTAAACTGAGACAAGGATCTGTATATTGACTTGCTTTTGAATGTTTCTTGCAGATCAGGATGATGTGCTCTGAAAGCCCTATGACTTCCACATGATCAGTTTCCAGGAGGACTGTGCTGTAAATTATGTTTCACCAGTGGTCAAAACATGCTTTCTGGGAATCATTGCATTGGAATATGGTTTTTATAACACTGTCACTGTTGAAGAGGATAATGACATGACATGAGCAACACCCTGCACCTCCTTAAATAATTTAAACCTCATTTTACTCATATTTACTCATATTCCTAAAGTGCTGTCAAAAACAAGGAAATGGGAAATGAAGCCCTTCACTTTGCACTTGATCTCTGCACTTTGTTCCATGAGCAAACAAACAGACTCCATTTTCTGTTTATTTTCAATGGGACATTGCAGTGTGCTAAAGATAACATTAGACCATATGACAGTCTGGTGTAGAGTTATAATATCTGCATAAGAATAAACAGGATAGGACTGAGGAAAAAAATCCAGTATTTAGGCCGTTTTCCGGCCCAATCTCTGATTCAATTTGCAGTTATAATTAAATAAACTGTGAACTTGCTGCACTGCCAGAGGACAAGTCTTACTAAGACACGTAACCAACTCTTTGAAAGTCATGTTTTGTTATATCTACGATTACTTGGAAGGTACCTATTATTCCGTTCAAAGGAAAAGGAGTGAAGGTAAGGTAAGTTTACTTTCAAAGTAAAAGCATAAAATGTTATTTTCACGTAAAGAAGAATACCACAGTTAAACAAGAGAGGCACCAAGAACAAATACCTTTAATGAAGAAAATGCAACCTTTTCCCCCAATTTCATTATTCAAATCAATCTCTTCATGCATGATCGTGGCCACATTGTTTTATTTTGAAAATAGTAACCGGAAATAGATAATATAAGATGGCTTGACACGATTCCCCTGTGATGCTGCTGATGACAGGGACAAAACAACACGGAGAAAACAGCTTGAATATCCTCAAGCCTCGACAACTAAATATATTTACAGCTGCTAGTTCCCTGACGATACATACGGTCAACAACGGGGTACGTTTCTAACCAGACCGCCGTGTGAAATTTGCTAACATTAGCATCAAAACAACATGTTTGGGTTAGCATGTTAGCTAGTTAGCCTGACTGGTTGTTGACATGTTTGTAACGCTATTGATTTTTCTTTATATTGGTATCATCGGTGTAATTTATGTTATGCCGCTGTGTTTATCAGTGAAATATAATCACAGTTTCTGCTTAGAGTAGGGAAACTGACACCCGCGTCTCTGATTGGTTGTAATTGGTGAGGTGAGGCTCCAACTTAAGTCTCTCAGGCTTCCCACTGTGTGCACGGTTTCCTTGTTTGACCTCATTTTATCATCTTAAATGCAAACTGTTCATTTTTATCTGTAATTGTTTTCCAAGTGCTTCAGGAGCTAGTGTTATTGTTGGCAAAGATTTCATAAGGATTGATGTGGTTTCATTTTATGTCTTTTTTCACAACCACAAAACACTAGTATAACATCTCACAGTTTTTGTAAAATATCTCAGGCTTTCACTCACGTGTTCAGAGTTCCTTCATTAATGTGTCTATTTCTGATTCATTGCAATTAATAAGGCTTTAGGAAAGCATGTCTTGTGTAAATGTAAAGCCAAGCCATGTGCTGGTCATGTGCTGTGATCAATGTCAAACCCTCCTGACTCAGCAATACTCAATTCAGCTTTTTTTCAGAAAGGGGTCTCAGCGTAAACTGCACATACATTTCCTGTTAAAGGCAAATTATGAGTCAAGGCATGTCTTTTGTTGTCTGGAGCAGCTTTATTAAGTAGAATAATAGTTTGTCTTATAATATTGATGCATGCAGTTGAAAAGACAGTGAAAATGTGTTTGAATTTACTAAAATGCATGTTAGTAAGTGATTTACTTCTCAAGCCTGGCCTTTGTTAGGGAGTGTTGTCTAAAAGTCAGGATATCTAAATGCATGGAATGGTCTTCTGATGGTCTTTAGACAGCTCTCTGATCACTAAAGAGCTGCCCATTTTGACTGGAATCTGAATGGGAATGCACTGCACCATAAGCAATAACAAAGCAGACACATTAGGCAGTCCAGCTTCCATTACTTCCTCCTTCCTGCTTCAGCTCATAAACACATGATATTTTAGCTAACCTCTCAGTGTGACTGCAATGTGTTTATCTTCCTCAGATGTAGTCAGTAAAATGGAGTATGATGAGAAACTCGCACTTTTCCGCCAGACCCGCCTCAATCCCTTTGATCGCAATGAGGATGAAGATGGCCCCCATGGAGGGAAAACGCCCCCGCATCATGGTAAAGTTCATCAGAGGCAATTCATCACACAGCTGTCTTAGGTGTTACTTTAAGGTTGCATATAGTTTTTTTTAGTCCTCCACAAGTATTATTAGTGATGACAATAACTCATGCTGTCTTACACCATTTATGAGAGTGCATTGTTTAGATGTTTTTGGTGAGTCACCCTGCATTGTTACATAGGAAATTAATGCCTTTCACAACTTATCTTATCTATCTCGTTAGCAAATGTGTCTGGTCAGAGTTTTTCTGGCAGATATCCAGCCATTATTTCAGTGTTTCTCCCAAAGGATGAGGTTGTAGATTGTGACAGCAAACCATTTAGCTTGTTATTATCAGCCATGCAGCAGTGTTAAAATGGGCAAATTGTCCTTGACTATGATCTGACATGTGTGAACTTTATTCCTAAAATAAAATGTCATAAAATGCTTAATGTTTTGTATATTTGTATTTTGATGTACAATTTTATTAACAGCAGGTGTTCAATAGATGTTTCTGCTTTTCCTAATGTCACCCCTCCCCCTTGCTATGCTCATTGCTGTGAGTAATTCTAAGTGTATGGAAAAGGAAGTTGGAAATGTTAAGGGTAATGTGGAGGAAATGAAAGAAAAGTTTTAGCAGTACTTTAGTAACACTTCTGTATTTTTAGGATTTGGGACTCAGAGTTTTGTTTGATTACAGACAGTATTGTCACACTGTTAGCTGTGCTGAAAGCTGAATTTGCTCAACATGTTTTGTTCTGAGGTGTATGCAGGTAATTCTCTAATGTTTAATGTGTTTCAATTAAAGATAGAAGGTTTTGTAATTTTGTCAAATTTATGTTCTACATTTAGAAATAGATATTCTTGTATTTTCTATTTGATTCGAATATTTTCAGTCACTGGTGATATCAGCAGATTTGCCTTTTGAATATGTAAATTCATGCAGTTTAGCATTTTGCATTTTATTTATTTATCCTTTTTGACATTCTCATTTAAATAACCAAACCTGAAAAATGTACAGTATGTGCCAAAGATTATCCATGAAGCAAAGACTTTGATTGGGAAAGCACTGCCGGTATATATCTGATATCTGATTCTAGACAGTACAGATGGGGAACTAATGCAAATCGGATCAGAATAATATAAAAGCTTAATTATGTTCCTAATGTTCCTGCTGATCACTAAATGCCAAATAGTGTAAGACTAGCAAGTCAAGATTAATTATTTATTTAGTTTCTCAGGTGGACCTAAATATCACACCTGGTCAAAATTCCTTTCTGTCCATTTGAAAAGATTTTACTCACGTTTGCCGCAATAGCTTTTGAAGGTAGATGTTGTTCAGTTCTTGTATCATAAACTTACCATTAATGTTTATCATGCATAATGATGAAGCAAAAAACATAGCTGACAGTAGTGCCAGAAGTTGTCTGTTTATAGATTAGCACAAAATGTGCAGTTTGACTGATTTAGATGCTCACTAAATGAATAATTACAAAGCATGCTTGGCTTTAAGTATGTGAGGTGACAGTAACACTGTAGCATATCAGCAGTTAAACCTTTTAGTAGTCTTTTAAATGACACAGAAAGTGTGTTGCAGACTTTGTTACACATTAACAACAGGCGTTACCTGTAAATTCCTTACTTTGTGCTTTTGTGCTGCCTGAGAGTGAAGATTATCTTGAGGTGACCTTAGTCATGTGTAGTAAGTTAGCATGCATGACTGCCAGTGTGCACTGGCCAGAACTGAAGTGTGCATGTCTGAAAGAAGAATGTTTCCCTTTTTGTAGAATCAAAACCTGAGCTGTTCTCTGGGAGCAGAACCCATACCTCAGATCGGACCATGGACCTCGGTCTAGCTGAGGATCACTTCTCAAGGCCTGCGGTAAGAAATGCAGTTTTCCTCACAGCCTAATTACAAACAATTCATCTTATTGAGTCAGGTTGTTTTGTGTTATAAACCGTAAGGCACTGACCTGATCTGTCACATCTTCTCTTTGTACTTCCTTGCCTATTACAGGGTTCTTTTGTGGCATCAGATATTGAGCAGCTGAAACTGGCCATAGAGGAGTGTAAGAAGCTGATCTTGGAGCTGCCAGAACATTCAGAGAGACAGAAGGACACCGTTGTGAAACTTATTCACCTGCGTCTCAAACTGCAGGAACTAAAGGTTGGGACTAAGGGATGAATGGGCTTTAAGGACAGTTAGACACAGACGGCAGTGATTTGATTGGTGCTACAGTTCAGGTCTGTATAGCTGAGATAGTGTGCTTTTAAGGAGGATTCATTGTCAAGAGAGAACAATGGGAGACTGTAAGAAATCCTGTGGAGCTGAGGACTGTGATAAAATGTCATCTTAAATGTGAGCTTTAAGCAGGTATGAACTTTGTTAGTCTCAGCCAGTGTGCTTCATAAGAAAGTGGCAGAAAGTATTACAGACATTCTCGGAGGAAGAGATCAGATAATAAACAGGTTTGTAGGCATCAGACACTTCCTACATAAACTCTTCAAGTTTGAACCATAAAGGTTTGAATGCAAACAGTGCAGAAATGTTCTAATCCTGAGTGGTACTCTAGTAAACACAAAGACGTGATATCTGAGGTGCATGTTTGTATTTATAGTGTGTGTATCAGTGACTTCTTTCAGTTTATTTTTTTATACAAAATCTCTTGTCATACGCCGATACAGAATCCTGGAAGGTGTTGATCACTGTAAACTAATCAAAAATGTTAGTCACGACGACCTGCGATTCACAAAAGAACATTTTCCTGGCTGCATTGTGTGAGTTGTGTCTCTGACCATACCTTAGTTAAGCAAATCCAATTATATAGATTGATTTAGATCATCCCATCCTCTTCAATAAAGTGTTTTTTTTCACCATATCATGTGAAGCAGCTAAATGTTATATTTAATATTTCAAACTATATGGAATTTACCTGGAGCTTTCTGTTATGTAATAAGATAGCTAAATTGTCCTCTCTGTGATTGAACAGACCAAGTTTTGTCTAAAGAGATTAGATTGATTTATGCTGAAGAAAGGATCATATAGTAAAGGAGCAGAAGGATTAAAAACAGAATGTTTTATTTGTTTTGCTGATTTGTATTTTAGCTGAATAATACTAATGTATTCTTTCTTTTTTTATAAGGACCCAGAGGAGGATGAGCCTAATCTGAGAATCCTACTGGAGCACCGCTTCTCCAAGGAAAAGAGCAAGAGTGTGAAGCAGACCTGTGACAAGTGTAGCACAATCATCTGGGGCCTCATTCAGACCTGGTATACCTGCACAGGTGAGACACTACAGACTGATAACTTCCCAAGGCTGCAAAGCATAGCACTACTGTCCCACTTGTTGTCCACCTGCATATTTGTTTTTCTTTGTGTTTCTGATGAGGCCAAAGATAATGTATACTGTCAGTATGTTGCTAGTGTCATAGTCAGTCACAGTCTGGACTCATCCTTCTTCCTGCATACTCTGAATTGTCTCTTGTAAAGCCCACACACAGTTACCATTCTGACAGTCAACAGTATGTGTTCATAATCATTAACCAAAGGTGCCGTGACACCAGTCAGAAATGATTTTTTTCCCTGTTCAGTTTCTTTGCCAGGACGTGTAATTGCTTGTTTTGTTACAGGGTGCTACTATCGTTGCCATAGTAAGTGTATGAACCTGATCACCAAGCCTTGTGTCAGGTCAAAGGTCAGCCACCAGTCAGAGTACGAACTCAGCATCTGCCCTGAAATAGGACTAGACCGCCAAGACTACCGCTGTGCAGAATGTCGAACACCCATTTCACTGAGTGAGTACTAATTAACTTTGTTTGGCAAGTTTCACACAAACACAATTTAAACAAGAGCTTCTCTCATTTGTACATATTTATCTCCCAGGGGGCGTACCAAGTGAGGCCAGACAGTGTGACTACACAGGCCAGTATTACTGCAGCACATGCCATTGGAATGACACAGCCATTATTCCAGCTCGTGTCATCCACAACTGGGAGTTTGAACCACGCAAGGTGCCCTCACAAAAATACACAAAATCCCCCACTCCATCTTTTATAACTCACTCTGTGAGACTTCTTGTCAAGGAGACAGCAGACAATGAGCGTATTGATGTGAAAGCAGTAATCTGTCACTGTTGAAAGAGAATCATAACTGCTGTATATTATTATTTTGGAATAATGCTCCTATCAGTATTGCAGTGAATTATATTTCAGAAGCATCAAGCAAACTTGTGGGCACTCCACCAATCAAATCAATTTACCAGTCATGTGGAGTACTACACAACCTGTGAAACCTCCTTCTGTGGCTCTAAAGGAGCGTTGTCTGTGTGATTCACATTGATGCTGTCATAAGTAACATGAAATTACATTACCATGGCTAACAGAAACATCTTTTTATGAAAGCCAGCCAGCATCTGGCCTGCTTTCTAGATCAACCCAGGTCAGGAGGAGGTTTGTGAATGCAGGTCAAAAGATAAGCATTGACTGCCGTCTTGCAATGAAAGTCTAACTCATCCTATTATGAAAGTCTGCCCTCTGATAGTGTGTCTTTTTTCAGGTTTGTCGCTCCTCGTTGCGCTACCTGGCACTGATGATGCCACGGCCTGTGCTGAGACTGAAAGAAATCAATCCGCTGCTATTCAACTTTGTGGAGGAACTGGTTGAGATAAGAGTGAGAAGCTTCACTTTAACAAATCCTACAAAAAGAAAAGTGCTTTTTGTTACTGGTTCAGGAATCCAAACTACCCTGAGAGAATGAGAAATGTGTGTGTTTGTGGGCTGTCTTCACAGAAACTTCGTCAAGACATTTTGCTGATGAAACCTTATTTTATTACCTGCAAGGAGGCAATGGAAGCTCGGCTACTACTACAGGTCTGCATGTTTTCACTATATGTATTTACTTGAATAACTCAGCTTAGTGGGATGAGCAGTTAACAGATTATTGACACTGAAAACCTGTGTTGAACAACACCACCACCATGTGGTGAAAATGGGACATTGCGCTGAAAGGTTGGTATGGACAGTCTGTTGAGACATTAACGAGTAGTCAATATATAATATTGACTTATTCAAGTTTAGTATCAGATCAGTTTTAAGTATCTTTAAAATGGCTTTTTGTTCCTGTTCAGTTGTTAAAGACAATAATCTGTTCTTTTAAACTGTTTTTGTATCTTCCAGCTACAAGATCGACAGCACTTTGTGGAGAATGATGATATGTACTCACTACAGGACTTGATTGACATCTCCAGTGGCAGACTCAGCTGTTCCCTCACAGAAATCCACACCACATTTGCTAAGCACATCAAACTAGATTGTGAGGTGAGCACATGTAAAAAACTGATGACTGTTGAATTTTCTTTGTCAGTAATCCTGGTGCCTGTGTTTCTGTTTTACACACAAGAAAACTGGTTAGTAATGACCTTCCTGACACCCTGTCTTTCTCTGTTTTGTCTGTGTGTGTATGTAGCGCTGTCAGGCCAAAGGATTTGTGTGCGAGCTTTGTAAGGAGGGTGACATCCTGTTCCCCTTTGACAGTCACACCTCAGTCTGCCATGACTGCTCCGCTGTCTTCCACAGGTTAGTCAACCCAACAAGATTTACAATGATCAAATCATTAATGTACTTGGGAACAGAGGGAGGAACAAATTGGCAACAGAAACAATCACACTTCAGTAAATGGAGTATCAGATACAAGGCCTGTCATTCAACCTTGTCAGCAGTGTTGTTGTCATTCCTCTCACTGCCAGAGGAGGAGGTTCTGCGCTGGATGTTTAAAATAAAAAACACACAGCCAGATGTTTAAAACCATTCATATCATGTATTATATAACAAAAATGTTGTATGTCTTTTTAGAGATTGTTACTATGACAACTCTACAACTTGTCCTCGATGTGCCCGAATGACTGAGCGCAAGCAGGACGAGGATGTGTTGGATGTGAAAGAAGCATAACTCTACAAAGGACCATGTGATCCAAGTGTTAAAAGTCGCTTCTCATCTTTTTGTTTGTTTTGTTTATGCTGTAGTGTCTTATATTTCTCTGTGTACTACATTATGAAGCAGGGTAAATAGAAAACTCATCTGCAAAAGATATGCTCTATATATTTTTTAATCAAACTTTTGCATTCGTACCGAACACTGTGTTTTATGTATGTTTCACTTTAGTGTGGTGTGTGTTGTGGTGTGTGGTGTGAATGAGTGCCTGCTTGTATAAATGTAAAATTAAATGCAGACCCACCTTATCAGCAGGCAAATATGCATGCATGGTTTCATATTTAATCTTACAAGGCTCAACAGCATTGACCCGTAATGCCAAATTTGCATAACACTAAACACTATGGTTGCCATACAGTAAAAGCTTTTTGAATTTCAAGCTTCCAATGGAAAAAAACTCAGAAAATTGCCTTTCATGTTTATTTTTAAACTAAATCCTGTAATTAATTTGTAACCCTTACTTAGCTGCTACATATTAGTAATGGACTAAAATGTATAGTATGAATTTACAGCAGGATTTTCCCTTCCATTATCATTTTCTCTCTTCTGTTTAGTCACTGATCATTTTATTAGCTCTTAAAATATTAAAGCAATATTTATTTCTTCTTCCTGTTTGCACCAGAATAGGCCTGCTGTTTGTTAATAGTAAATGAAGATCCATAGATACAATAAGAGGAAAGAACTATGGCTTGTAATTACAAAAAGCTGTATTTATAACATCATAGATAGCAAAATTATTAAATTTATTGACAGCAGCATGTACAGTAGGTTTTCATGTTGATTTGAAGTCGGAATATGGAAGTTGATAAATGTGCTTTTCTTCTATTTGAAGCTGTGAACTCATTCTGTGCTTGACATGCGTTTTATCTCATTCTTAGTACAGTGTAGCAAACAATGGTGACTGTACTCATATCAACATGTGTGCCTGGGCTTGTTAGAATACTTACAGCTGCCATTCAAACACCTTAATACTATTGTGTCAATGCTTTCAGTCTTAATGATGTGTGAATACAGCACATTTCATCAGAGAGATGACAAATATAAATGGCAATGTGCACATGTTGACCGTAAGTATTTGTTAAAATATGAATTTTCGCTGTGTTATCTTTCAGCATGATACAGTACTGTATATTTTTCAAGCTAATACATGGACATACGTGATGTTGGTAAAAATCATGTGCTGAATACTGCATGAATAAAGTGATGAAAGTACTAAGCTGCAGTGCTCATGAGTGTTCCTTTAACTCAATGGATACAAAAAAGTGTGAGTTCAATGTCTACTTTAAATACACAATTATTCCAGTTATGTTTATTGAATGTGTCTCCTTTGTTTTCAGTCTGATAGGACCCTTTAATTACAGAGGTTTGTGGCCAGTTTTGTTCCACCCACGGACGTACACTTGATGCTTTTGTAACTGAAATCTCGCGAGAGTTGGATGATATTTTGGCAGCTCCTGCACACGCCGCCGCCGCTGCTGAGCTTCATGATGGTTCAGCGGACCGTGCAGCTGCAGTGAAGCCTCCTGCTCTGACAGGATGGGTCTGATCTCCCTGGTCGGACTTGGACCCTATCGGATCCGAGTCCGGGCGATTCGTGCGTGGAGCCGAGACTTGTCCACAGTTTTGGCTACTTCTCGCTCCCGTGGGGCACTCACGTGGGTACGGTGACTTTGTTTTTATTCAAGGAAAGTTATGATTAATCCTCTCAAAGGTGGCTGCAAAGTTTTCTTGAGTGTTGGTTCACAGTTTGATGCAGAAGAGGGAACTTCGTTGCTGTGTTAGGGGGTCTGTCTGGGGAAGTTTTCCTATCCAGGCAGCAGCAAATCCGCTAAAACATCTAAACAAACAAACAAAGCGCAGCACTGTTTGTGTATCATTCCCCAGTTGTTTGTGCTCTCACAGGACGCTGTGTCCGTTTGATAAAGTAGTTTAGGAGTCCGCTTCCTCGGTTTCATAATGTTCTTTTCGGAGGGGTTGTGTCACAGTGTGCTGCCAATCATTTATTCATTTATTATTTAAAATATATTTAGCGGTTATAATGAGTGCCTGGTATTGTGGTGGACCTAATGAAGTGGGGGTTGACTTCCAGGAGAAATTTAAGTTCGATCTTTATCAGATTAGGAGCTTCAGCACAACTGTACATCGTGTTCCAAGCCTGTTAGCTCCAGTGAGATGTGTTAGAGATGCACTGTATTGCCTTGTTGGTTGCACAGAGAGGAAGCATCTGGTTTAAAGTGAAGAGAAAATACATAAACATGCAGAGCTACATTTAGATGCAGGCACATATCACCCGACCTGGGTTGATCACAGGTTATATTAGTGTGCATGTGTATGCAGAAATGTATGGTCAAAAGACTTTATTTAACCTTAATAATAATCAAATCTAATCTTTTATGCACAGATGACTGTAAGTAAACACCATGTGTGTTTTATAGCAGCTGCTTGGTGTCAAATTATAAGTGGGCTTTCTGTTGATTGTTTATATATGATATAAAATCAGGTTGAATGTGACACAGTCAGCTTTTCCCAGATTATCATGGGATTTCAGTAATTCTCGTAGAAGGCACATACTGATTGCAGATTTCTAATTTTAACATAAAACAGCTGGGGCTTGTTTCCACTTCTTTTCTACAGATCATTCGTCGGACTGCTGTCACTGCTGTCACTGCTGTCACTAACGTACTTCATCCTACAGTGTCGTTATTTCAGAAGACATCGCTTGTCCAGAGGAGACATGTGGAGGAATTATATCAGCACACATTCCTTCTCAGTCGATTCTTGCTCAAGTAACCACCCAGAGGTAGTTTACACTGTTTAATGAAGCTACACGTTCCCAGGAGCCTTGATCTTATATATCACAGAACCTTCACCTCATCTGTTTGTTGTTTTTTAGGTTTTGAGAAGTTTTTCCCAAAGAGTCAAGAAAACAAGGACACCAACAAATCTGTTGAAGGTGAGAAAAGTTTGTCATAATAACTTGCAAAATCCTGTGCTCTCTCAGCTCTGCGGCAGTGTGTAAATGGTTTGTTGTTGTTGCCGTTTAGATGAAAAAAACCAAAGAACAGGAGACACATGGAAAAGAAGGTGATGATGGAGACGAAGGACGGAGAAGAAGGAGAAAGGAAGAATCATACTGGTGGACACGCTTTCAAGTGGGGATCATGAAAGCAGGATATATTTATTCACTGTTTTCCTATAATCAGTGTCTCTTCCATCATTTCATCCTCTAACAGGATGTTTTTCCTCTGGATAAAAGAACGATTTGGAAACATCTCAGTCGGTGCAGCAGGCATGGCCTCAGCTTTTTCCTTACTTTCACTTCAAAGAAAAGGGGATCCAGATCTCCTGGAAGGATTTTGTGCATCATTACTTGAGAAGAGGCTTGTGAGTGGCTGTGAGATTGTTTGTGTTTGTCTTGTCTTCATGTTAGCTACTTTAATTGCTGTGCTTCTTTACACAGGTGGGTCATGTTGAGGTTGTCAACAAACAGTATGTCAAAGTATTTCCTGCCCACGGAGTCACCTCAGAAGTGGTTAGTAAGATGAAAATGCTTTTCTGTGTAGCGTGCTATGTCAGTCAGTCCTAACATGACTCACTGGTAAACCAGGTACTGATAATACAGGATATGATCTTAAGTAAATAATTTAGTTTCAATCCAAACCCCAGATTGTATTTTTGTTTTATTAATATTTGCAGATATTAATAGTGCTGGGTGACTGTAGTTGTAGAGCCAGTTAAAGAATAGAATTAAGCACAGTATATGTGCAGTATGCTGCATGTTATACAGTGTGTTTCGTCCTTGTGTTTCAGAGCTATCTGTGGTTCAACATTGGCAGTGTGGACTCATTCGAACATAACCTGGAGATGGCTCAGCAGGAGATGGGTCTGGATGCCACAGATCAACTCTGTGTACTGTACACCAGTGAAAGTGATGGGTGAGAAAAGAACTCCAGACAGTACAGCAGCATTAATTATATCAGATGTTCTCATATACTTCCTGGTTCTTTGTGTAACCCACAGAGCGCTCTTTCTCAGTGTCCTTCCAGTCTTACTTCTGGTTGGATTTTTGATTTTTTCCGCACGTCATGGACCAATGGTGGGAGGACGTGGCAGCTTCAGCTTGAGTGAATCCAAAGCCAAGATAATTACAAAAAAAACAGATGTGCTCTTCAAAGACGTGGCAGGCTGTGAGGAGGCCAAACTTGAGATCTTGGAGTTTGTGAACTTCCTGAAGAATCCACATCAGTACCATGACCTTGGAGCCAAGATCCCAAAGGTGCATGTTTTACACTGGATTACTCAGATACTTTATGTCTGTTAAGTGATGATGTACAACAGTAGCATCTTTGTTTTCAGGGTGCAGTGTTATGGGGTCCTCCTGGGACCGGGAAGACTTTGCTAGCTAAAGCCACAGCAGGAGAGGCCAGCGTCCCTTTCATCACAGTCAACGGCTCAGAGTTCCAGGAAATGTTTGTTGGCGTGGGCCCAGCA
The DNA here is from genome assembly GCF_900634625.1 of Parambassis ranga. Classification (NCBI taxonomy): domain Eukaryota; kingdom Metazoa; phylum Chordata; class Actinopteri; family Ambassidae; genus Parambassis; species Parambassis ranga. The sequence continues at coordinate 15,135,933 of NC_041024.1, read as the reverse complement.
AGGGTCAGTACTGAGCTGAATACTGTGACTCTCAAGGAGTCTAGATGGGTCACATGCTGTCTATGCTCCCATACGGCCACATCATCTGTAAACACAGCAGTTCTTTGGATTGTTGTACAGTGAAGATGCTAATATAGAAGATAATATAATTTTGGCACTGTTACAAAATGTTCTAACTAGTCTCGTAATCAGTTCATATTTCTGTTAGATTATTCATGTGATTTCTATTTGCACTGTCCTCCGTGAGATGAGGGACATGTTTTCCACAGCTCGACGATATGCCCCGTGCATTCTCTTCATTGATGAGATTGATGCAGTCGGCAAAAAGAGAGGTAGTGGAACTGTTGGTGACCAGAACGAGCAGGAAAACACGCTCAACCAGCTGCTGGTGGAAATGGATGGTAAACAGTTGTATTAACTGTTCATTTTCAACCCGTTCCTTTGTAACATTTCACAAGCTGTGTGGGCTGCATGTTTTCTTTTTTTTTTGTCACAACAGGATTCAACAGTAGCACAAACGTAGTCGTTTTAGCTGGCACCAATCGAGCTGACGTCCTGGACCCAGCTTTAATGAGGCCCGGGCGTTTTGATCGACATATTTACATAGGTAAAGTAGAAGCACTCATCTGAGGGACTGCTTTCTCTCTAGTTTTATAATTTTTTATGATTATAATAATAATAATTCATTTATTATAATTATTTTAACATGGTTTTGCCTGGCAGCAGTGCCCAGTACTTTGGTGTCAGCTGATAATATAAATTTTAAATCACCTTATCACCTTATAATGTAACCTGATGTGTCCTTTTTTCTATTATGCACTTTACCTCGGTGTTTTATAACTCATGCAGGATTTGTCATCACTTCCCTTGTCATCATTGGCTCTATTGTGCATGTTTGTGTGACAGATGTATGCAAAGCTTGACCCTCATATCTTGTATGGTTTCCATAAACATAGCATCAAGTCTATTATATCAGAGTCTTTTTTGGCCACCTGTTCCCTTCTCATGTCATTAAAAGCATGCAATGTACAGGGTGTGCTTTTATCTTTGGTTAAAACGGTTGATCTTTTTTTCTGGCTGATAGGATCTAATTAGCTTGACAACAGCACTGCAGAACGACAGGGGCTGTTTTCTTTGACAAAGAAAACAGGGTCACAATGTGAGGGCTGGTCTTCTATAAAAGATGGATTAGATAACTGCAGGTCAACATGTGGGATGAACACACTGATGTCCTTTGTGTTGTTCTTTTATGTGTCTCTTGTCCCTGTTGTCTGATATAAATGGTTCACAGTCAGATGAGGTTGCTTAAAAACAGTCACATTGACAATGCATTTGATCAGTAATTAGTTATGCAATGCGTTACATCATAGTGTCACCATTTAAAACTGCATGCATAGAGGCTATGCTTCTCATTAGGTTGCAAGTTGCCTGTTAACTATTTTCAGTGGATTACTGATAATGAGCTTGTATTACAACAGAAGAAGAAGAATCCCTGTCCCTGTCGTTCAGAGCCTGAGGCAGAATTTTTATATAAATGTAAACACTGTGACTGCATAATTCCTGTCTGGAAAGCATATGATATAAAATCCATGCTTGTTTGCTTTTTTTTTCTTAGGCCCACCAGATATAGAAGGCCGGGCATCCATCTTTAAAGTGCATCTACACCCTCTGAAGCTGGACTCTAGGTTAGATGTAGAGGCATTGGCCAGAAAGCTGGCTGCACTCACCCCAGGTTTCACTGGTAATAACACTGACTCATCTGTGAATCAAAAAAGAATCATGTAGTTTGTCTGCATCACAGTCTAACATCGTTATCGTCTCTTCTTGTGTTTGTCTCAGGGGCTGATATTGCTAATGTGTGTAATGAGGCTGCACTAATAGCGGCGCGTCATTTCCACCAGTGTATCAATAGTAAGCACTTTGAGCAGGCAGTGGAGAGGGTGATTGGAGGTACGCTTCACAGCTGCATATGTAAATTTCACAATAATGGGACATCAGTAGTGCAGTGTTACAGCTGGGGTCCTTTATGTAGTAATTAATGATAAATTCTGTCCTACATTAATCATCACACTAAGGATACGCTTCTCTTAACTGTGTCAGCGTACACACAGTTCAGTTCAGTATAAACATTTCACTTCTCCTCTCAGGTCTAGAGAAACAAACTCAGCTACTGCAGCTCCCAGAGAAGACTACTGTGGCATATCATGAGGCTGGGCATGCTATTGTTGGCTGGTTCCTCGAGCATGCAGACCCTCTGCTTAAGGTATTCATTTCCTTACAACATTCCACAGTATTTACTGTGTCTTGTTCTTTCTCTACTTTATACAATCAGATAAGAATTACTTGTTTTCAATGTATTATACATTTTTAATCATTATAATGTACTCTACCAGGTGTCCATTGTTCCCAGAGGGAAAGGTTTGGGCTATGCACTGTATCAACCTAAAGAACAGTACCTGTTCACCAGGGAGCAGCTATTTGACAGGATGTGCATGATGTTGGGGGGTCGAGTAGCTGAGCAGGTTTTCTTTCGTCAAATCACCACTGGGGCACAAGATGACCTCAGGAAGGTCACACAGTCTGCCTACGCACAGGTGAAAAATCTGCACCTCTTTTGATTTTACCCATAAAAAATGAGACCCATACTCTTTGGTTGAAATTGAAATGAGTTGCAACATTTCAGTTTGACCAATAAAGATGTGTTAAAGATTTTTCCTACTATGAATGTTGCATTACAGCAGTCTTCCTCTTCATGTTTTAGGTTGTACAGTTTGGAATGCATGACGCAGTGGGTCAGCTGTCTTTTGACCTACCTCAGCAGGGCAGCATGGCAACCGAGAAGCCCTTCAGTGAATCTACAGCACAGCTTATAGACCAAGAGGTCCGCTTGCTCATAGATGCTGCCTTCCAGCGGACACTTCAGCTCATCACCAACAAGAAGGAAATGGTGGAGAAGGTGTGCAGTTATTATTTTCAGCAGCTTATAGCAAACACTGCTTCCCTGTAGCTTGTTTACTAAATGCACAAAAGGCTAGTCCTTTACTATTTTAATCATGTATTACAGGTGGCAAAACGTCTTCTAGAAAAAGAAATTCTAGACAGGGCAGACATGGTGGAGCTGCTGGGACCTCGACCCTTTCATGAAAAGTCCTCATATGAAGAGCTTGTTGAAGGGTCAGGGGAATACGATGATGGCACTTCACTACCTGAAGGGCAAAAAAAACTGGGACAATAAAAAAAACCCATGTGTCTAAAGCACCATCTGGTCCAGAGTACCGCCTGCAGCCTCACGACCAAGGACAGGTGATGTGGACAGGGTCTAATATGCAGTATGCATATTTTTATTTCATTTTTTAACCCTAAAGTGCATTTGCTGGCTTAAAGTTTGCTGCAGGTGCCTTCTAAACCCTTTCTCCCACACTATAGTGCAATACCTCTGACAATCATACTACAAGCATCAGTATGGACGGGTATGTTACTGAGCTTAAAGTCACTCATACAGTAAATTTGTGCAGGAAGGTTGTTTGTAGTCTCATTGTGTTGGTGACTAAATGTATAATATGTGAGGGAAAATGTTTTGTGTTACACTGACCCTATTTATTGCTAAAAATCTGAGGTTGATGCTGTGTTGCACAGAAAACAACAACTTGATACATATCAAATAGGCTTCTAGAAAAAAGAAATGCCTTTTGCAAACTCCCACTCACTACGTTACTGTCTCCGTATTTTTGTGAGCAGATCATTGGTTACAGCAGCCCTATATCGGGCTGAAGTCCTCTTGGTGAGGATAACAGATTTCAATAATGACTCAAAATAATGTCAGCATCAAAGCATTTGCCGTGCCTTAAAACCCTTGTTACACTTTTATTAACATGACAACATATTGATGTATTTCAGGATAATCCAGGTTCTGTTAATCCACTGTGGGCTCAAGTCATGTAGCATTCTCATTTCACAGCCAGACACAGTTGTTAGTATTGTAGTATGTACAGTAGGCATTATCTTAGTAAGGGTTTCTAGTAGTGGTTGAAGACCTCAGGCAGTGTCACACAACAGCATTGTTGTGATCCAGATGATTAAAACCTAATCCATGATTGTTTAGTTTCACTGTTCGTCTTTGATATTGTGATTTTTGTACTGCTTGTGTTGTTTTCCCCTGATGATGGATTCCTTTTACATGTCAGTGAGGATTATTGATTTTTATTGAGATGTTATGACAAATGAAATGTGAAATGTGTGGATGCCACCAATGTTAAACTATTTTTATTCTGTCCTGTCACAGTGGTTATAGTGCTATTGATGTGACTTCTCCACAGGAACCACATAAATCACTCAATGCTCACACGTTTTCTTTATTATTTGTTCTCCGTCTGAACCATCCCAGTGTCACGTTTGATCAATCGTTTCACAGCATCAAAATTATTGGCACTCCTGGTACAGACAAGCGTTAACACCCGACAAATAAATCCAGTTATCAGCTATTCCCAGTATATGAAAATTGCATCAGAAGTTAACTTAATTATTCCAAAGATGATTTCAAAATGCTTGGCACGCAATCCAGCCGTGTCATTTTTTTTTAAATATATTTTCATTTTTAACGGCTTTTGATGTCTTTTGGCTACTTTTCATCACTTTAACTATTTTAGCAGCAGTGACCATGGCAGCCATCATTTTTATAAGGACAAGGAGAAAAATGTGTTTGTCAACACAAACGTTGAAAAAATATATTTAAGTATGGAAAAGTGTATTGCGTATAGCTGCTACTTGGTCTATTTATGTTTTGAGTCATCTACACCAAATGCCAATAATTCTGGAGGGCATTGAAGTACAATTAAGTGAAAGAAGTGCAATATTATTAATTAGGCATTTAAAATAACAGCACACATTCTTCATAAAGGTGAAGAAAGTGTGTTGGAGAGATTTGAGCCTCAATGAAACCACATTAACTGGGTCACATTCAAAAACAACAGAATTCCCTGCCACTGTTATAAGCAACAAAACTAATGTTTCAATGAGCTTCAGTGTGGTAATTTTATTTTGAACTTTGATATATCTTTCATCTTATTTCCTGCAAAAAGTAGTAATTCTCACTGTTTGTCCAACAACACATGACACAATTTGTGGTGCCACTCTCACTGTGCAGGTCAATCCCACCCTGAGAGGCTGTAAAGATGCAGGTGCTGTTTCTCTGCTGACCTCATACCCTGTCTGTAATCCAAAAACAAATCTTAAATCTGGCAGTTCAGAGTGCATTACAAACCCTTACAAACACAATCCTTGCATGTGTTTGTGTGTATATGTGTGTGTGTGTGTGAGAGAGAGGACAGGGAGAGAGGAGGAGAGTGTGAATATTGCACATCTCAACATCTTTAAAATACAGAGCACAGTGTCCAGAGTTCAGCCTGAACTTGCCAGCACCATGGATGGAGGCCTCTTGGTCCGCTCAGTGATACAACTCCGGCTCTGTGTCTGGCTCTGGGTTTTCCCTCTCTGCGGTCCGGCTGTTTCATGTCAGACATCAGGGATGCTTTGACCTTTCCAGCTTCACTAAGGGCTCTGTGGTGTCTGAGTCACTGTGGTGCTTTCTCTCTCGTGGAGGCTCGGCTTTACTGCAGCGTGTCCATGAAGGGGAACGCATGTACCCGCCTCTGGGTAGCATAGGCTGGTGGGAACCTGGGAACCAAACATACAGTGGTTTACTAAACAAAAGTCTGCAGCCTGGCACAGATGCAGCTGTCACATTACACATATTTGCAGCTATCACAAGATGTACTTGCTGTCTGCATTTCTCCCTGCTAGTCTAAAGCTTCCAGTCCCAGGCCTGCACAGCAAACACCAGCAAAGAGTCCAAATTATTATTATGGAATGTAAACACTGCCAAAAAGACCAGATGGAGGATTTTTTCTGCCAATGCCTAAAATTACTTGATCATCTTACCAACTGTTGCTTGACTGTTTTGTATGTGTAGCCATGCAAATATTGTCCTTGTGGCCGTTTCAGACCACTGGATGGTGATGTTGAGACAAGCACAGAGATAACAGAGCTGCACAATGACTCTGGCTTTAACTGCACCTACCAGCCTAATGTGAGGTCTCCTATAAGTCAATGTCATACTCAGAACATGGTATATATATCTTCCAAAAACCCCACCTATATCCTTGCATACATTAGAGACTGAGAGATGAGAGAGAGAAAGGGGGACAAAGAGACGATGTATTGATCTTAGATGATTGATGGCGTCTCCTCTGGATTTTAACGAGGGAGACGACAGCCTCTTCATCAGCAGGAGTCTGCTGCAGATAGCGCCATGAGCACCTGCCAACGGCTGCTTGTTGTGTTTTTGTAGTTAAATGTCTGCAATGTGTACAAGCTATATATGGAACAGTTTGTGGATCTGTATCTGTTTTGCATTTTTTCTCCGCTTTGTTCAGATTTCTTTTGACACACTGGCATGTAATTAAAAAACTGATGAAAAAGAATTCAGGGAAAAAAACCTGAGACATCCTGTGAAGTCTCAGAAACCTCCACACAGCATAAAAAGAACCTCATATTCCCTCTTCTCCTTCATGTCTCTTGTTCTCTTACACTGGAGCCTTAGCTCGTTCCTACTGTGCTGCTGGCTAACAGCCATGAGATTCAGTCAGCATGATATTGTCTCTGAGTCTCCAAAGGCACAAGAAGAGCAATGAGGAACACCACATGTATGTTTATTATGTTCACATGTTTAATTAAAGTGGGATGAGAACTAATTGAAGATGATAAATCTGAAGCAGAAATAAAGGCAGTGAGGTTACCTGATCTTTTACAGAGTCTGTAAAATGCAGTCTTGTGCCCTAAAAGGACCAGTGAGTAGCAGAAAAGCTGTTTCCTGTCTGCCTCTCTAATGCTGTTCTAAACACTTGATGCAACAGTGTTTGTTTGTATCGCTTCTGAATTTCCTGTTAAATATAAAAGATTATGGCATCCAATTCTTAATCAGAAATATATTTTAAGCTGAAAAAAAGAAACAAACCAATAAAAAAGAAACATGATACAGACATGTATAAGTAATGTGTCAGAGGATGTGTTTGGATTATGGTAAGTGTTTAAATGGCTTTTGAAGGACTCAGGCCTTGTTTCCAGCTAAGCGGAGGTTGAATTATTAAGGAACCTGCATTTAGCATGAACTCACTCACCCATCTTCTGCTCCTCTCCTCTCCTTTAACCTCTTTCTCCACTCCTACATGCAATCAGCAGTTTCCCATATAGAGCCAAATGCTTAGCACGGCTTTCTGCTACCTGGCCCACATTTGCAATGCAAACTTTGACAGAAAATAATTAAATGTTAGTCTCACCCTGACCTCCTTTTCCCCTCTGGTCATAATTCAATTTGTAATGTGTAAGGTTTTTTAAGCAGGACTGTAAGCGACTTATTCTAAACGATTCCTTTAAAACTACAGACAAATTGTCTTGGCCTAATATTTATTATTTCTGATCTCTGACTGCCAGACCAGGCTGGGTTAACAAAGGTGGTTGCAGCTCCTAACCTCACATAATTAACATTAAGGTTCAATGAACTATAAAACTATTCTTTTAGCTACTAATCAAACACTATGATGTTTGAGTGACAGATCAGGAAATGAATCATCAGTAGGAATCAATAATTTCTTTCTCTTACCGGTATAGCCCAATGAATTATTGATCAGCCTCCTAATTCAACTCAACACAACTATTCTCCAATCACAAACACGCAAATGTATTGGCGCGAAGACGCCGCATCGACGAAGCTTTTAAAGGAACAGGAAGTGGCCCGAAACTGTCAGGAATCACTTGGATGTGACACAAAGACGTCAGGTGGACGGCAGCAGAGTCAACAAAGGTCAGACATGGATCTATAGCTAATTCTCTATAAAGGCCCGTTTTTGTTGACCATTTCTGGCTGCTGGTTTACTTCGTGTTGGTCCATGTAGCGTCCATGTGATGTGTGGTTTGTGTGTTAGCAGTAAGTAACACGGTCGCGGTTGCTAGCTTTGTGGCGCACCATTTATGTGTTGTTGCTCTGTGCTCTTCGCTCGAGCTGTATAAAAATAGTGTGTTATATTGGTAAAAATGCTTTTTGATGGGCTTTCTGTTCTGATACGGTGGTGGCTAATTTTATAGTTTGCTAGTGCTACATGGTTAGCATGCCCTTAAATAACTTGTTGTCAAATGTGTAGCTGCTCCCATTATCGGGGCGCATTGGACAGCATGTTATGTCTGTCACTGAATAGTCATGTTTATACCGCCTTGTTAAACATGTACTCTTATTTTTTCATCATCATCAATAACAATTGAACGTTTTAGACGCATCAATCTTTTTTTGTTGTTTTGTTAATCTGCACAGCAGTTTGGTGCAATGCCATCATGTGAGAGGATCACATCATAATTACACAACACATGTAGAACCCATGCTTCTTTTCATCTGACTTTATTATAAGCTAAATATTTGCACTTCTGCTTGCATCATGATGGCTGCTTTCACTGAAACTTTGCTGATTTGTTTGCCTCTCCCTCTCTGATAACCAGGGTCAGACATAAGAGACAGAAATTCTAAAAAGGGATAAAGGCAAGCAAAGGGACAGAGGATGGGGAAAGATTGTACTCGGAGAGAGTAGAGAGTGTTTTTGGAAGAAAAGCTCATAATGACATTTTATGGTAAAAGGTTAACGATTTCAGACAAATTCTCAAAGGAATGAGCTATTTTTATTCACGAATCTAGATAAAAATACCAGAGTGAATGACACTACACATTGTACTCACCTCTCAGATTAAACCAGTTATGGATATGCTACTCTTTGTATTCTTTTTGTCATTGGTGGAAGGGCTGTGCAGCTATGGTTTACATGCTGATACAGCTGCAAGGACAGGTGCAAGGGTACAGCTATAGGGACCGGGTGTAAAGATGTCACCCACGCACACCTAATTGTTTGAGCTCAGGCCAAAATTTTATTCTAAAAGTGCTTCAGATTGCATTTATTTGGATTTTGGGCTTCTAGTAATGGGAAGATGCTCAGAGAATAATACTGGTTCACTGCACTGATTGTTGTGCACCTCTATTGTGCCTGTGCAGGTTAATTAGCCTGCTTGATGTGAGATTTTAACATTGCAAACTGCACACTTGCCTTTGCATTTACAATTATTGAAACTGAATAGAAATGAGACCTTTTTTCTGTGTTTCCTGCAGTCACTCATTTTCTCATCTGTCCATAGTGTTGTCTCTGTAGTGGCTGTACTCCCTTTATTTTCCTCTCCCTCCCGTTTCTTTCTGTGTATGTGCACATGTGTTGTTTCCGTACCCCCCTCTTGCTCAATGCGGACACACAGACGTGACCACACATTGTGCAGTTGATCAATTACGTTCAGCTTGAACAGTAGCAGAAGGGGAAAAAAGTGTCTCTAGCTCCAGGGTAGGAGTCGGTTTCGATCATTCACTTCAAATAGCTGGTTCTCAGTGCCGTGCTGTTTCGTGACCAACACATCACTATAAGCCTCATCTTAATAGGATGTGATTGGATACATTTTGTAACGAACAACAAGTACATTGATTTTATTTTAAAGATGCACTAGGGGAACTTTTTAAACCTTAAAATTCTATATTTTTCCTCTTGAAAGCTGCTGTCAACAGTTTTATAATTACAATTTATGAAGAAATGGTGACAATGCAAGTCCAGGGGTTTATCACCTGAATCTGCAGCTTTTTTCTAAAGCTTCACCTCATTGTTCAACTGTCTGGCTTGTTTTGTTCACTCTCACCACACTCAGTGTCTGTAGCAAGGAGCTGTGAAAATGGTCTACAGTCTGCTGTGCACACCCGCTCGGCACCAAGCAGCAGACAGAAACAGAGCAGCCATGAATGCAGCAAGGTCTCTAAGAAATGCACTGCAAAACTTAAAAATGTTCAGTGTTCTTGAGCAAATTCTAGATCAGAGAAAATGCAGAATGGGATTCCAGTTGACTTAATATTTTGGACAAATGCACATTTGCACTAAATACTGTAGAACATTTTTAGTCTAAATAGGTGTTGCACATTACAGCACAGATGGTCCACATTATAACTCAAGCTTAACAAGCTGTGCCCAGAATACGGGACATCAGCAATAAACAGAAGAGAAGGAAAGTAGATCATAAAAAGTCTGCTTCATCCAACTGTTTCAGTGAAACAGCAGAGTCAGACAGTCCAGACTTAACATTCATGTGGACACATCTTGACCTCACCCTCATCCATAAGTCTGAGATTAGTATCTGAGGCTAGTGTTTCTTCTCCACTGACAGGGTGAGACCTATGGGTCATAAATAAAACATGGGAACAACTCTGGGCAGAATTTTGCAAAATGGGATGGAAAAGTACCTTTTTGAATTTACCTGCTGCTGTGACTCACAATAAACTGTCACCTCTATGTGAACACAACCTCTGACTAACCTAACCCTGTCTCTACTCTCAAAGGAACAGTCCCGCCCCAGATGAAATATTCATGTTTTTTCCTTTGCCCTGCAGTGCTACTGTATGCATCCATCTATTGCTTTGGTGTGAGCTGCAGAGTTTTGGATATTTCTGCTGTACAGTTCTGCCTTATCTCAAATTTAATGGAAGTAACTGGCACTCTAGTTGTGGTGCTCACTGTGCTCAAAAATTACAATTGTAAAATCCTGGTGCTCTTTCCATCATGACCTGGATGTAGGGATTGTTATACCTTGATTTTTTTTTCATAATTATTCATCATAATATATTTGTGTAATTTTAGTAGGCCCTTACCTGCTGGGGACTCATTGTGGTTCTCCTCATCAGAGTCTGCAAACACCTCAGCCAGTTCCTGGTCAGACATGTCCGTCAGCTCAGTCAGATCCAGAAGGTCAAAGTGCACCTCTAAAGAAGACACGCTGCTTAGTGGTTCTGTGAGACAGAGAGAAAACGAGTCGAGGATTAAAGTTATCCACACATTTCTGCTGACAGTGCAGAAATAGATCGGCTCTTTAAAAGAAGTGGATTAAGGATCAATTACACATTTTGAACATCCCGAGGATACTGCTCTTCAGTCTCTATTGTACTCATAATCGGATCAATAGCTGGCTCTTGCAGTAGCATTGTAAAATCAATTTCATCTTTACTCTTTTATTCACTTTTATCTGTACCTCTCTTGTAAAGTGCTCTCCACTTCAGAGGTATTTCACAGACTGTACATTTTTCTGAGCTCACTGCTGTCATTGTCAGGGTTGACACAGGCAGTGTCTCAAGAATTGAAATAAGAGCTCAGTGGAGATTAAAAATAGCCATTCTTTAATGCACTATGATCTCCATTTTTCTCCGGGGTGTGCTGCACCTGTTCATTTCCTCACAAACATGCTACATACAACAGGGCCACATTCACATGTGTTATGCATCTACGTGTCTGACTCAGAAATGCAGTTTCTATTAATGTGAGTAAAATGTATTCAAGGACAAGTGACACATGCATAAAGGTCCAGAAACAGCATTACCAAGGTGAGAAAAAGTATGTGTATCAGAGCTGGTATATCTGCTACTAAACTAAGATGCCAAAGGATAGGACAGGAAAGGAAGGGTAATTTAAATATTTTCACCACATCTGTGTTTTGAGTGTTGTATTTTCATGGGAAACATTAAGGTGCCTGATAGACTGTCATCTAATAACTCTTGAGCCACTTGAAAGACAGCTTCTTATTGCATGCTGCCATGGGTTATAAGCATAGGAGTGTGTGGTTTTCTCAGATTGAGCAGTAAGGGTGTGTGCAGAGTAAGTGTGTGTGAGAGCGAGTGAATGGAGTGGAGGGAGAAAACTTGTCTCCTATGCAAGCACATCGGGTATAAATGCACCTGTAAACTAAAGTTTGCAAATCAACACAGCATTCAGTGGTGCAAGTGGCACAAGTGGTGATAGGTTCCAGTGCTAATTCTTCTCTTGAAATCACTACTCCAATTAGATGAGCTGTTCTTCTTTTAAATACATCTGTGAAAGGAACTGAGTCATAAGGTCTGACTCTCTATAAAGAACTGTTATTGCCACTGTTACTGTAGAGCAGCTTGCCATGTAAAGTCAAGTCTGAATGAAACACTTCACTGGCTGTTTGAGGGTGTGAGGAAGAAAATGATGGGTTGCACAACAGGTTGAAGGGTGTTATTATCCTGTGCAGTTTGCATGCTGTTTTCCAGGCTGTTTACGTTTCAGGCTGATGAAGCAGGGCATACTCTCCTGCTGCTGCTCTTTGTCTGCTCCCTCATTTAATTCCCTGCAGCATCATCCTGATAGAGCACATATTGATTTATAGACAGCTATTTGTCATCCTGAGACCGTGGCCTGTGCCATGATATAAGGATAGTCAATGCCAGACATGTCACAACAAGGTATGTGACATGAAACACAATAAAGTGAGAGGATTCAAACATGAAATGGAATGTATATAGGACTTCTTGGGGTTAAGCCAGACAATTTCCATTATGACACCATTAAGCATGATGTGATGTATGATGTGATGCCCTTTTGGATGGAAAGTAGAAACTAGTAGCATTAAACATGGAGGAAATTGTGGGTGTGGAGATGAAGAGAAAATGGGGAGAGGCAGAATAATGGGAGAAAAGGGAGAGCAGTAGCAAGGCTAGAAGCTCAACATAAGACAATAAAAGGAGATCTGTAGAGAAGAAATATGAAGGCATTATGAAAAACAAAATGCTGCCTTCATGTTCTTCTATCATTTTCAATTGGTTACAGTTGCACTGGGTTATTCTGCTTCTGCTGTGCTTGTTTTTTAAACCACCTCTCCCCCTCTATCTCTGTTTTTTCCCTCTTCCACACCCTTTCCCCTTGAATAATTGATCAGTGCGTTTTCAATCCCAGGCAGACACACTGAAACAACTGCCTCCATCTCAAAAGCCAATCAGGGGAGGTCTGAAACGCCAGCAGGGTGGACTAACAACAGAGAATTCACATGGAGACAAGAAAGTGAGGATTTTGAGCCTAAAGAGTATGTAAAATATGACTACCACATACAGTCAGGCGGCCCATGAATGCTTTGTTTATTCTGCTGCATGAAATAAAAATTTGTGTGCGACAGATGTCTTCAGTGTTTTCTTCAAATCAGGATACCATGGCAGATTCACAGGCTGTCAATTTGATGTTCAATTAAAAGGTTTTCCTTTTCTGTTTTTTTTCTCTGTGTGTAGACAGGTACAGATAATGCAAGTGAAGGATGGATAACGGGGAGGAGTTCACGTTTAGGAGCCTCACATGTTGTGTCTGTGTACCTCATCCGTTTCCTTTCTTGACTACCAGAGGTCATAAGAGCAGGTAGTAATGATACTTCATTGATGGATGACGGAGGTAAGCCTAAATTATTGAACTAAATATTTAAAACATGGTGGTGTTTTTCCCCAGCAACAAATCATGCAGTCCATACACCATTACATATTTCTGTCTTTGTTTTTTCATGTCAAAGTTGCTGGTGTCACTTTTGGAAAACAAAACTCCCAATTTGTAATTTGACAATGGCATACACAGGAATAACAGCTGCTTCAAGTCTGGAAAGGAGGTGTGGATGGTGGCTTTAAGTTGACTTTTGGCCTGAGGTTAAGTTTTCTACAGATGTGGTTTGAATTTATCCAGACATTTGTCATGCATGCTATTATTCTGGGATTTGTTTCCTGCAGACAGAATGACAACTTTTTCTGTAGTATTAAGCTGCATGTCTTTTTAAGGTAGGCTGTTTGCTCTGGGCCTAAAAATAAATGTTGCAGACTCTGGAGTAACTGTGGTCCCCATTTTAGGAGATAAAGCTGCAGCACTAAGACAGTGTTTCTGTCCCATTCTAGATGAAGCTGTGGTTCTCTGTGTAGGAAATCATTGTGTCAATTAATGAGTGAGAGGGTTGATATGATGATAATGAGGTTTAACAGCCTTTGCTGTAAATATTGAACTAACAATCATGATTCTTTCCGTCAGCCTTCACTTCATCTTTACCCGTCTTGCCACATACTATTAGTTGACCTGCCAGGTAGCACAGGAGTTGGTTGGTCACATTGAATCACAGTGTCACAGACTTTAGCCTCTGGGTGAGCTGTCTCTCTGAAAAAGTGTTTAGTTAGTGAAGCAGATAAAGGCGACCTTGTCCACCCGTGTAGCCCCTTTATCCGTCTCTGTGTGTTTGTGCCCTGGGAGTCTGGCACATACAGGGAATCGTCTGTATTGGAATGATGTACAATGAGTTCTTTCATTTGGTGCTGTGCTGCAGTGATCTTTGAGAATGTGGGGCCAAAATGCCTAAAACAGTCAGTGATAAAACTGAAGATTAATCTACACTGTACTAAAAGGAAATATGCTAGAGATAGTCCATAATGTGTACAAATAAGGCATTAGTCATATCAGAGTGTTTATGTCTAGATTAGACAAATCAATTCAGAATCGATTGTTACTGATCAAACTCTTTAGGATATTAGGATATCAGGATATCCCCTGCTCTCCTTCCTAATCTTCTCGGGCACTGAGGACTGTTGCTATTGATCAGGCATTTCCAACCCATAATTAACCTGTAGCACCTCTTTACGGCCAATGAATATTCATCACTATCTCACATAATATCCCCCCCTCCTTTCCCTGCAACTTACGTCTCTTCTCAGTGATGTGCAGCAGGCTAGCAGTGTGACCTGACAGGCTGCCCTCCTCCTCCCCTGACAGGTGTTGGAACAGCTCCTTGGACAGGTCTCCTGAGCTGGAAGGCTTCAGCAACTTCTGAATGTCTTTGTTGGGCTCTGTAATCACACAAAGACCCGCAAACAGAAAATTGATCACATAACGTTTACATTAGCGCATAGCTTTGAAAAATTTTAAGAGAACTCTGTGATCACTTATTTATATAGGTCATTCTTAGTGATAATCAGACTCAGCCCATATTTCCAGGAACATGTTTCCATTTTTAGCCAGTAAATTTGTCAATGTGTGAAGACGTTTTTTGATGATGATGATTTTTGGACAGTGTTGTTGTGTTGTAATTTTGCCTCTAAGAGCCTGGTCATACTCTTTGCTCAGACCATATGAAAAACATCCCAAACATCTTTTCAGAATAGTTCACCAAGGCTATTAACAAAGTATGAAAATAGAAAGCACTTAAAATAGCATCTCTTCCCATTTGGGAGTATGCAGAAGCTCTAAATTGTTTCAACTTGATCAAGGTTGCGTACTCATCTGTTTGACACAGCTGCAGCAGAGTAAATGTGAAGACAGTGAAATGTATTCAGTATTTCAGACTGATGTCCATTTCTCATTAGCTACACTTCCTTTTCTTTGCTTCAGCTTTTTCTAGAAATAATGGCTATATATTTATTTCATGACATCATGCAGAGCTGAAGCAAAAGGCCGACAGTGTGGGAGTACAGCAGCTTCCTGCGGGGCCTCACCAGATGGCTAGTACCATTTCTACTTGCAGTATGTTCCTTGACTGTTGCATTTCTTGTTTCATACTGAAAAATGTGGATTGCTGCCAAGGCAAAGGCGGACCATGATGGATTCTGATTGCACCCTGATAACCACAGTGTTTATTGCTGGCTATTGATTGATTCTCCTCAGCGATGAGCCGAACAAACTGAAAGACTATAGCTGTATAATGTAATATTTGTTCAATATTTAGACAAGCAGCTTTGGATTCCATTTCCATCATCGTCTTCTGCAGTTTCTGTTCCTCCCAAGAGTTGTGGGTTTAACAGGTTTTAATTACCTATCTCTCAGGATCTCCTGTGTAACTAAACCACAGTAGGCTCATGCTTTAATATCCCATATTTAGCATTTCAGTGGTTGTATTGGACAGCTTCATCTTTACATAAAGGAAAACAAGTTTACACGGATGGCTTGGTCCATCTTATGCCTGCTGCCTGTGAAGAAGCCAGAGTAAACAGAAAGAATACTTTATAAATTATCACAGCTATCATGCATGTGCCCTTTTCTGAACGTGGCTGACCCTGTCTGAGCTGTCAGCCATGACTGTCTGTGAATCAGCTCACCCCAGACGGGCAGGCAGATGGAGAGAAATGTGGAAGGAGAAGGAGAACGATGCACTGTGTGGCTGCCAAAAGTTGAATCATATTCAGTGTCTCGGTTTACTAATCAATTGCAGATCAGTTTGACTGTGTTGCACCGGCAGGACAAATTAACATGCTCCCTCAACACCCTGCTCACCAGATCAATATTCTCTGCCTTGTAGGCATTGGTTTTATTTTGTATTATACCCCTAAGTGACACAGATAACTGATTCACCAAGGCAGAAGTTGCTGTGCACAAAGGATGTTGAACAAAATAAAGCTGGGCTAAGAAAAAGTGCACTTTAGTTTATAGTCATTTGGGGCATGATCTCTCTCTTTACTGCTAATTTCTGAATACAGAAGAGCAGCTGATTTACCATGGGTTCTGCCAGACTCAGAGTCACACTTTGTATTCTGGTTCTGCAATACAACCAAGAAATGTTGAGACAAATTCAATCTTATCATAATGAATAAATGATATCCTAAACAAAGCCCTGGTAAGAAAAGGTGTCTGAACATGCATAGTGTAGAAGCTGCAGATGGTCTTACCCCAAGGCATCGCAGAGTAACAGTGCTTGAATGCACAGATACTGTATCGCAACCGGCTAATGTAAAACTGACAAATAGACTACCTTTATTCTACTTTCTGCATTATGAGATACATTCATCAAGGATAATGGAAGGATCTGTTGACCAAGTATTGTTTAGCTAAATACACTTTATATAAACTATAATCCCTTTGAATGATGATGCAGTGTACTGTACTGCACTGAACAATGCTCCAGTGCTACCACACTGCACCGGCTTCTCTGGATAGCCTTTACACAAAGGACATTTGCATCCACTATTGTCCTGCAATTTGTATCTCAGCACTCTAGGTTTTTGTGTAGTTGACCTGTAGTGTGCAAATTTTAAAAAAATCCTGTCTAACAGTTTAAACGTGTAGCTTGAAATTAGGAGTAAAAAGCTGTGCTTCCCAGGTGAAAACAATGATCATAGATTTTTGTTGTACTGCTATTTTTAAATCAAACATATCAGTGCTTAACTCTTGACTAATCAAGAGTTAGTTGCTCATATTGCAAACTGAGGTAATCATCCAACCATTTAGCAAAAACACCATGCATGTTTAAAAAAAAAAAAAAAAAAAAAGATTCCACTCTGCAGGCATGCTCAAAGCTGTGGGATTTTGAAAAGAAAGAAGAGAAAATGGCTCTTACCTGGGCTCCCTGCCCCTCCCTGTGCCTCCATGCAGCTCAGCCGAGTGTGTCCTGCTGTTCACCACACCAGCATAGAGAGTAGAAGAGACGAATAGGCAGGAAAGAAGGGAGAGGCAAGGGGAGTGTGCGATGTGTGAGTGCATGTGAGAGAGTCGGGGGGGGGGGGAGTGGGTGGACACAGATCTGCATTGATTCCTTCTTTTTTGTCCGCTGCTGTTCTAGATTTCCCAGACAGGTGATGTTGGTTTCTCTACTCGTATACTCCACCTGCCCGCTCTGCCATGAGAGCTGTCTGAGTACTACACTGCCTCACAGAGCGAGTCTACCACAGAGAGGGAGCTCTGGGAACAACGACATCACAGCAAATTTCTGAACCCCTTGCTTTATTAAATGCAGCATTGTGAGGCTTGGCTTGGTATGTGCACTGACTACACACACAGATCCAGAGCAAAAGAGGGAGAGAAAGGGAAAGGGAGGGCTGAGCTGGCAGTCTGCCCAGGTTGTGAGAGCGAGAGAGAGAATGGGGTGTCAGTGAGGGTTACAGACCAGTGGAGGGAGTGGAAACTGCTTGACTGAATGTATATCCAGCGTGTCTTTGCATGACTGGCACAACAATGTGTGGATAGATTTGTAGGCACCTAATATTGGGTCATTTCTTGTCAAATATACATGACTTATGCCTTATTCATGAGTGACAGCTGGACATGTAACTTTAGATATGTGGCAGCCACACACAGTGTGTGTGCTGCCTAACAGAAATAAGAATTACATTCCTCCAGAAAAGGAGGAAACGAGAGGTGATGATGCTATCAGAGCTCGCCCTCTAGTGGCAGAATCTAATACCAGCAACTATGGTATTTAATTCTCTTTTCTAGTTTCCACTGCTGTTACCCGAAGAACAGTGTTGTGTGCCATGGTCTGAGGTTGGTTACTTATACATGAATGACTATAGGAATGCCAATAATGTCCATCCAGTGCTGACTTGGAGTTTTCAATTAACCGAAACACAAATACTGCAGAAGTTACAGGTTTCACACATCCTGCATAGTCAGTCATGCATATTGATGGGTCTGGGTCAGAACATCTTCCAAAATGGTTTGGTTGAATCTGGACAGTAGTGGAATTGGTAATAGGAAGACAAACATGTGAACCGACAGGATCATCAGAGGCCAAAGCTCATTGCTGCATGTTGTAAATTGTCCAAACACTGTGTGTTCCAAAAGCATTCAATAAACAATTAATACTTTTACTGTGTTGTATTTGTGTTGCATGGAAAGTGTAATACAGGCTCCTTCAAATATCAAATCAGTGACAGGATGTGAAGGCAGGGGGTTTCAGGTTTCACATGGTTTACTACTAACACCACTGTTTCTTATTTCTGGTTATATTTATGTTTCTCCCTCTGCATTATTGAAATCGCTTTGCAGAAGGATACACAAGGTGGCTTAAAGATTTTACTCTGAAACTTACTCTGTTTTTATTAGCACAGAGGGCGGTTTTCATGTTTTCAACAATGGGGAGTGTTACGAAATATGTCATCACATAGAGAGTTAAGGCCATCCACCAAAACCAACACAATAGGCCCTATATGGGTTCGGATGTAAATGTGTAATGGCACAGAAAGTAAAGTACCCTTTATTGCAGTTTTTAATCATGTAAACAATACAGACAACCTAAAAAGGAAAGATCCCTATCAATAGAAAGTTACAATTTGTTAATTAACAAATTGTAACTTTCTACTCTCTTTATTAGTTTGGTGGGCAACCAGATGAGAGAGATAGATGGATGCTGTTAGGATATAGTCTTCTAGCATTGCTGTACATCAGATTACCTTTGTCCAAGACAAGATCCAGGTGTGCTCTGCTGAGGTTTTCATTCTCATGAAGGAATGCAAGGAAGGTCAGTGAGTTACATGTACACTGCTGGTTTCTGTATTTACTATGCTTGAAGAGGCCTGACTGCGAGAGGCACAGGCACGTGTTACAGGAGACTGATCTTCCAACTGTTCTGCATGAGACAGTCCTGCCACACATGGAGCATCACTGTAGCATCGTTTCTGTACAATTTCAGCATAAGACACTGCCGGCATGCAGGGTTTTTGCTGATTTCCTTGAACAATTTCAGCACTGGATTTTACAGAATCATTTTTCTCATCAAAGGAACTAGGACATATTACCTGCTCAGTTAATGGAGTGTCATCAAAACGCTGCCAACGGATTTTTGCAGTTAGTGATTTCTTACACCTCCTGGGCATTTCTCCCATTGACAATGACTTGTTCAAATAATTAAATATTGATCTCAGTGGATTATCTGGAATATTTATCTCAGTGGAATATCTGCCTGCCTGGGATGGCAACCTGAATGTTTATCAGCTGCTCCTAACAAACATTCAGGTTGCCATGGATGCACAATTAATAATTTTGCCATCGATGCAAATTATTAATTGTGCATACATTACTAAAAATGCAATTTATAGTAATGTATGCATGATTAATAATTTTTACTTAAGTACGGATGCCTAGACGTCACAAACGGCATTCGAGTTTTGTTAAGACGGTCCTTCTGAGTTGCCGTAGCGATGATAAACACTGACAGGCAGCTGTTCCTTCGTGTTACAGGGCTCACGTGTGAGATTTAAGTTTGTGAAGTGAAGCCGAGTGTTGCAGACGAAACCGACTTGCATCGCCGATAACTTAATGGAGCCTGTTATAAAAATAAATCCGGGTAAGTTGAATATTCGTCGTGACGATTGTTTTGCCGTAAATTGAATACCGACTGCGGCGTCGTTGTGAAGTTACTTGACGCTTGCTTCTCCTAGCTTTTCTTGTATGTAAAATTCAGTTAACTTTTCTTTGCAGGGGCGTCGAAATGGGACATTCGTCAGAAGGTTTGGGACTACATAGAAGAAAAGAATCTGGCCAACTTTCCAAGGCCTGTTCACAACCGGATCCCAAATTTCAAGGCAGGCTATAGCAAATATACTGGTCCAGGACCAGAATACATCCAAACATACTGCTAGCTTAATGCTGACAATGTACCGTTATTTGCTCAGTCCTAATAGTTCATGCACATTTCTTGATGAAAATTAGTTTTCCTGAAGTAAATCAGGTCTGCACGGCAGCTTTTGGCTGATGTTTTTGGATTCTGAATGACAGTCCTGCATGTTCCTCCATGCATTTCTTTTTCCTATACTATGCCTGTGCTGGCTGTAGGGTGCTACTCAAGCATGCAACAAGCTTGCAGACCTGCAGGAGTACCAGGGCAGCCAGACAGTCAAAGTAAACCCAGACAGACCCCAGCAGCAGGCACGCTTTGTCACTCTGGAAGTAAGTTGACTTTAAAATATCAAATGGCCTCCTTTCTCTTCAGGGTGCTTCTGAGGCCTGCGCCAAGGTGCCGGAACTGCAGGTGTTCACCCAAACAGCTGAAGTGAAGGTGGATCCTGATAAACCTCTGGAGGGGGCCCGGCTGGCAGTGCTGCAGGTAGCACTTCACTGTTGGGGGATGAAAAAAAACAAGAACCGAAGTGACTCAAGCTGTACACTGAAAATTTGTTCCACTACTTATTTTGAATGTCAGATTTACCTACACGTCCTGGATTAAATGAGCCTCATAATTTAAAACAAAAGCTTTTCTGTGACATCCATTGTTTAATTTTTGAAACGTCTACATGTAAGGTATTGGTGCTTTGAATCTCCTGAATTTAAATCTACATAATTATAAATGTTACCATCATTCAGTTGTTTCATACAGTTATGATTAATGAATTTAAATATTCTGTTGTATTATATATATATATATATATATATATATATATATATATATATATATATATATATATATATATATATATAAATATTATAAATGTATGGGATAATCTTTGCAGGCACGGAAAACATTATTGGTCCCAACCCCTCGTCTTCGTACCGGGCTTTTCAATAAGATTACTCCTCCCCAAGGGGCCAACAAAGAACAGCTGCGCATATGCTCGTCCTCTCAGGTATGAGTTGTGCCAACATTTTAATTGAATTTGTATCAATAGACCATCAACAAGTATTGTGCTTTTCTGAACCTCTTTCAGGGTGTGAAAGACTTCAGTGTGCCTGTTGGCCTAGATGCGAAGGTGAAGGTTGATCTGGTGGTTGTTGGCTCTGTGGCAGTGTCAGAGAAAGGTGAGGGTTTGTTGCCAGATTTGTAATTTGTGTTCACACCAGACTACATTTGATTACAACTTTTGCACTCTGTAGGCTTTCGGATTGGAAAAGGAGAGGGCTATGCTGACATGGAATATGGCATGATGGCCTCTATGGAAGCTGTGACTGAGTCTACTGTGGTGGTTACTGTTGTCCATGACTGCCAGGTGTGTTTGAATACTTTGAATTTTGTTAGGAGGCAAAATGCTTCATGAAACTCAAATGTTTCTTAACAAATACCTTCATTCTGTCTTCAGACTGGACTGTTTGGCTTTGTTGTGCTTTCAGGTGGTGGACATTCCAGAAGAGCTCATGGGAAGTCATGACCTGACTGTAGATTATATCCTCACACCCACCCGACTTATTAAAACAAACTGCCTCTCACCCAAGCCACAAGGAATCATCTGGACTAAGGTACGTTTCAATAACTTTTTTGTTTGTTGCAACAACAGTAGTTTTTCCCGGTACAGTTGAAAGTGTGCTGTAATGAACAAAAGGTGCAAACTCTGAAATGCAATAACCTTTAGCAGGAAACATGCTAAAGCTAAATTAGTGTAAAGTTTAAGGTAAAATGAAAATAAAACAATGCAGGTGTTTTTATAGGACTGTTAAATCATTTGGGATATGATACATCAATGCGTTCTGGCTGGATCTGGTAAACATGGTTCTAGATGCTCTCATTCATCCAGGTCATGGTCATTTCCAAGAGTTTAAATCGAGGCAACTGGACTCAAGGATTGTTTTTTGAAGACGTTTCGCCACTCGCCAAGTGGCTTCTTCAGTTCTGCCCCACTTGCGGGAGTGGCGAAACGTCTTCAAAAAACAATCCTTGAGTCCAGTTGCCTCGATTTAAACTCTTGGAAATGGTTGTAGGTTGCAAGTCAGATTTTCATAACCATCCGAGGAATAGACCAGACTTGGGCTCAGTTAAAACACTGTTATTATGAATTAATATATTCAATATCGAACCAATCCAATCAGCTTAAAAATATATGCAAACCTTTTTTATTTCAAAACATTATTATGAGTTTATTGTGTTGTATGCTTTTGTATTTTTTGTGAATATATTCAAATATTTTTTAGTCATATACATATCACAGAAACACCTTGTTTATTTGAATATATTTTTTTTTCTCACTTGGTCCTGTGAGTTAGCTGTCCTGTTCCTTTTATAGAAACAGCTGTAAATGTGTAGGGTAGCCTGCTCTGCCATGGGCACCTGATAAATGTGTATAGCACTTATCCTTGGTGACACTGCCTCCTAATGGACTAGTAGTGAAATTACACTACATCAGAAGACTGCATATGCTGTGGTAATGAGTTTGCTTCTGTGTACATGTTAATTGTGATTATACTAGTTCAGTTTTTGGACACAGTTCATATCTGTGCTCTGTTTGTACACATAGGATGCATGGCAACATGCAGAATAATTAAAAGCATCTTTTGGCTATACTTAAATTAGAGTTAAACTGGTCATGATTTACTGACACTGGTAGAAGTCCAAAGATGTGTTTTTCCTTCCTGATAATTTTTCTTTAATTAGACTTGATGGGGCTATTATTCTTATGTGGTGGGTTTTTTGTGTAACCTCTGGGTTCCTTAAGACACGCATGTAAGTAAACAGGACCCAGTGACCTCACAGACAGGAAGGCCACGTCTGATCATCAAAGGCTCCTCTGCCCAGCCGCCCTGGCTCTGCAGGGGCAGGGGAACGATGGGTCACACAGGCCAGTGTAAAAACAATAGGCCCGTATATCCTTTACAGGACTGGTCAGCATCAAAGGCTGCCAAGAAACTTAAAGACCCAACAAATCAAGAGAGCAGTCTTTATTTTTAACTGCTTAGGAAGTGACATGTCCTGCTGCTACGGTGCTCATTATAAAACACAGGCAAGCAGGATGGAATAATACTGGTGATTTGTCAGCTTTCTCTGTATTAATTTAACTTCTGCATGGGTGTAATTCATTGTTGCTTTGCAGGGCTTTTTTTCTATGTGTGACACTTCCTTGGCTTTCAGTCCCACTCAGACTGTCTAGTTTTATCTCTTCAGCTGGACACGGAAAAGCTGGAGAAGATCCCCATCCTGAAAAAGCTGCGCACGCTCGAGGAGCAGGCTGGAAAAGATGTAACGCTGGGAGTAGCACCTGTTGCAGCAGAGCCTGGTCCTCAGACTGTTCAATCAAAAAGGCAAACCCGACGGAGGCCAAAGCAGAACATGCAGCAGGATGCTGAGGGAGAACCCAGACAGGCAGACCAGAAAGCCAAACAGCAGCCAGCTAGAGTGAGGAAAGAAAGCAGAGGAGAGGGCAGGGGAGGCAATGAGGGAGAAGCTAGCACCACCACAAAGGGGAAAAGTAGAGGGACCATGAAGGAGCAGGGCCCACATGAAGGTGCAGGTGAACCGGCTCAGCGTAATCTCCCCCCGAGTGTGACTACAGTTTACTTGGGGGGAATCCCTGCTGGGCTGCGTGTTAGTGAGCTGAAGACTGCTCTCAGAGAGAGGGAGGCTGCTCCACTGAGGCTCACCTGGCAGGGAGCTCAACACAGGGCTTTCCTGGACTACAGTGACCCTCAGGCTGCAGATCAGGCTCTCGAGGCACTGCAGGGTCTCTCTCTAAATGGTCACAATCTGCAAGCTGAACTGGCCAAGAGCCAGCGGGGTGGGAAGAGGTCTGGACAGTCCAGTAGGAGACCAAGACGGCCAGCTGCTCCAAAATCTAAAGTTGATATGAAGAGTGAATTCACAGAACAGACTGAGCAGTAAAACAAATACACACGAACACAAGTATTACAGTTAAAATAATTTTTTTAACAATATTTCTGAGTTTGTTAGACAGGACTTAAGTTGTATAAACCAATTGAGCCCAGTAAAATAAATATTTAAGACCATTTAAATCTACTGCTTAAATATATTTATAGGTGTTCAAATGTAATCACCTCGATGTCTGTGACCTGGGGATCTTTGTTTTTTTTTAGATTTTAATTTTCTCTTCCTTTCAAACCACAGACTCAAAAGTCCATTTGTTAAATAGAAGTTACCCAACCTTCTTTGTGACCAGCACCAGAGAGGTCATGTTGTCTGACTCCTGGGTCCTAAGAGGATTTTTCTTACAGGTGGTGCCACCATGTGGTGAGTTACATAACTAAAAATGTGAACCATGAAGCTGGTGGTCAAAGTGAACAATTATGATGTATTTAGCCATGGAGGCCACAACCGTGTTTGACTACACAGACTTTCTAATGTTACTTAAAAAAGCATTGAGGATTTAATATGTTGTGCTGCCTTTGCTAACATAATAGCATTAATTACAGTCACTCCTTCATTTTATTATCCTGTAAAAAAAGTTTGCTGTGTTTTCAAGATCAGTATTAACATTCTGATCATAAATATAAATATTTGTTTTAGTAGAAGACCCTGAAGCTAAGCGCTTTCCCTACTTGCTTTGTTGATAGTTTTTTGCACCTCAACAGGGGCAAGTATTTCTGATTACATTCTGTCTTGTTAGGTCGAAGTGAGTATGATGCCAGCCTCAGTTATAGATGACAGTTGTATCACAGAGTGCATAAACCCTGTCTACTAAAGTGTTTGACTGTACCAGCGAAGTCTTTGTGTGTTTGTTTCTTAGACACAGAACTGTGCCTAGTTCATTCTGGGACGATAAATCTAAACATATTTTTGCAGTATTTAAGGCATTACACTGACCGGAGAAGAGGTCTTGAAGACGTTTCAGACCTCTGATGAGTTTCTGACAGATTTTGCAGGTGATGCAGTTGTGATGCATCTCACACACTTCAAACATGTAATTTAACTAAATCAACTCGTAAACTCTAAACAAGAGCTTCAGTCAGAGGAAATATTATAGCGCATACTTAAATTTTGACATTCTACTGTTTTCCATGTTTCTGATGACCTGACAAAGGATCACTGTGTAGGGTCAGAAGTGTCCTCTTTTCGCTGATGTCTTGAGACACAAGCACGCAGCATGTCTGTCTGCACAGTGCAGGCCTCAGGCTTTTTATGGAGCTGTCATCCAGGCCTGGCCAGGGAACAGCTGTGGAGCTCCATTTCTCTCCCTCAGCCCTGCCAGAGCTCTGAACCTCAGCAAATGTCATCAGTTTGTTAATGTGCTGTTCCACTGCTGTTGAGCCTGCTATCCCTGTGCTCGATGGCATGCTCATTTTACTGGAGTTCACACAGTGGTCATGTTGTGAGATTGCAGAATGAGCAAGTGTCAAAACTGACCTTAGAAGTGAGTCACTCTGAATTAAGAGGTGTATCTGAGTGTTGATCCTGGCAAAATCCAGTTCAGCCACCATGGTTTTTTTCACATTAAGAGCACCTGTTTTCAATAGTCTATAAATTTAAAAATCTGTAATCTTTAAGGATATCAAGATTTTTTTTCTAATTTCTGTAAATTATATTTTTTTTATTCGACCACCTGCGTGTGTTCTAAACTATAATTAAGTAAATAAGTTATCTGCTATAATATTTATAGCCTTTGTGTCATGTCCAGTATATTTAAATGCTGTGATAAGACATTTAGGAATTCCCTCTTCGAATATGTGTGTGTGTGTGTTTAATTGCATCTTGTGCCTTTGCTGCACATGGACAGTTTGTGCAACATTTAATAAGTAAATCCAGTCTCTTCTCTGAGCTTTACAATTCTAAAACTTGGATTCATCTCGGAACTGTTCATCACGAGAGAGACGTATGAAAGTTAGTTAGATCAGCACCATTTATTATATTTCAACCTCCAAAAATGCTTTGGACGAAAACAACTGTACAAACTACCAGCACGACGCGGAGTTTCACCGCGTAACCGCACGCGGCTGAGATCCCTGGCCTCTGATTTGTCACGCCCTAACAGCCTCCCTCTCATCTTACAGAGAAGGCGCGTTTGTGTTTTAGATTTACAACATTTAATTAGTGTTCCGTGGAAAATGAGATTTGCTGATGAAATTCAAATTTTACAACACAAGGAATTAGCAGCTCCTGCAGGTGGAACCAACAGACACTGATGGGTTAAAAGCTCAGACAAAACCCACGTGAACTCGGGTTGAAATAATGTTACATTTAATTACAAGATGCGCGAAATCTGATGAATTATGACATTTACAGAACTGTAGGACACTGTTTTAAATGCTCTGGCTGTGTAATAACATCACCGTCTTCAGACCCACATAGTATTTTTTTATGTTTGATGTTTGTCTGCAGCGTCCTCTCATGTGTGTTTGTGATAGAAATTAAAATAGGCTATGTCCTGTTTTTGTGCATTTATGGGCCCAAACAGCCCAACATATTTATTTATTTTTTTATTTTTACAAATGATTTGTCGTAATATAGCCCTTGCTTGTGGACCCTCGCTAAATTTCCTACCAAATATATAAGTATACAGTGCTGAAAGTAATGGTCTACATATATCCGAGACAAACGACTTAACAGTGCTTACAATATATCCTCAATTTTCATTTTAAAACAAATAATAAGCAATCTGACAAATATTGCCAATAAAGCATATAACTCCTTGGCCAATTCGCCTGAAATTAAAAATACAGGCCTACAGAATAAATAAAATGTTGCGTTTATATGCTATTCAAAAAAAGTGCCGTCATCGTTTTTACACATTATACAGTATATGGACACACAGCATACAAGTAATGGTCCATAATGGTTGGATTGAAAATTCAACTTTGGCAGTCCAAAAAGAACCTCGGTCTAATTTGTTAAAGAAAGAGTAAAAACGTCAGACGGTGAAAATGGAAGTGTGCATTTTTACATTGGCCTACTTTAAACAAGAGGAATAAACATGAAGAAAAGACGTGTGAAGTGGTAGTCATCCGCGCTGCAGGACTAAGTACCAAACAGCAGCAGGGGTTTCTCAGCGCCCTCTCTCTTACCCCGCTGCTCGATGATGATGGCATGAAAACAAGTTTTTTTTATTATTATATATTATATTATTATTATTAATACGCGGTTTGTAATCGGCCTGTCTCCGTGTCTTTGTCGCTGCAGGACAGAGAAGTAGTCCGGTCTACTTGAAGCAGTGCGCGCTCTCCATGGCTTGGGCATGCCCGTGTGTGTCTCTCAGTGGTAATTTTACTCATTGTTCTCATTTCAGTTCGTCCTGCTGCATGGCTCAAGTGTGCGTGAGACACCGTCCTCTGGTCTGCAGATTGTCCGTGCAGGGCATCACATCACGCAGGGCTTGATGTCCTGGTAGGAGACCTGTTGGTGGGGGTAGTAGGAGCCGCTGCCCGGTGAGTGCATGGCCGAGGACGTCATGGCGTTGAACGAGAAGACGAACTCTTTTCTGTCACACATGCTGGGAGACTGGGAATGGTACCGAGGAATACCTGCAGCAAAAGAAAAAAAAAATTAACACCACTGTCACAAAGTGTCAACACGGAAGATCTGGAATATCTGTGTTTTAAAGTAGCATAAAAATATGAAATATGAATATACTTTATTATTTAGACTTATAAAATACATACGGGTACAGTTTTCTGAACTGATAGTTTGGTAAAAAATATATCCTAAATTCTATTAAATTGTAAGACGAGGTTTATATTTAATTTGTTGACATAAGCTGAAGTTTCCTCAGTTATATTCCTCACAGGCTAAAGTCCATTTTGCAAGCACTATTAAGCTTGTCAAAGGGGGAGGCGGGCTTGCAGGGCTAATTGACAGTGGCCCTCTTGCACGCCAGTCCCGGAGGACTGAGAGCCTTGGGGCAAGGCAGGCTGGACCTAACCGCGCTTGTTTTTCTTGTCCGGAGATTGGCATGACTCTAAACTGTCCCGGCAGACTCTCCCAGCTCTCTTGTGCCTGTTTTTTTAACCACTTCTTGGAACCATGAGAGGTCAGCTCTCCTGTTATCGTACGTTTTACCAGTGTGTGTCTTCATTTAACATAGAGCAAAACAGTGACACAACTTTATTTTATTTTATTCGACTGAAAAATAGCACGTCCCTTCTTTTAGTAGCGTTTTATTTTGATAATTAACTCCTTTAAACATACATCGCAGTTATGATGCATTCAGGCGCTGCTTAATAATTCCATTAGGCCCATGTTTAGCACGAGACCACGAAAGGAAAATAATTATGTCTAAACTCGTGTATTTTATTTCATTTATAAAAATCAATAAATCAGCTCCAGCGTGAATATTTACACTTGTGAGACTGGAAAATAAAAAAAGAACCTACCTTGTAAATCTGTGGTACTGTGCCCGTTCTGGTGCAGATATGACTGGTCTAGTGAATGCGTGGGCAGGCTGGGCTGCAGCGGGTTCGCTCCTGGATTGCAAGGTGATAGAGGCTGCTGCTTGATGTAGGAAGCCCCATTATTCAATGAGGCCGAGGGGGCTGGAGCCCACGCCGAGGCTGAGCTCGAGTAGACAGGGTGAGGCTCCATGACTCCCCCGCTTGTGAGCAGAGGGGAGGCGGAATTGTCGTGGTGGGGATAATCACCCCCAGTGGATCCTGTACAACTTCCCATGTAGGAATGTCCACTGTTGGTCGACAAGTGTGACATGGAGTGCCCGGACAGACCCATCCCATCCATGTTACCTGCCAAGTGTCCATTCATCATTCCAATTCCACTGTCCAGAGACAAGCTGTTGGGCGGACAGGATAGGCCCCCGCCGCTCCCCTGGAAGTTGTAAGACTCAGGGATGTGGTTGAATCCCAGGCCGTTCATCATGCTGTACATGGGTTTCAGCGCCTGGCACTTGCGCCTAAAGCCCCTTGGTCTCCTTCTGAAGGAGCCTTCCTCGAACATAAACTCACTAGCCGGGTCGATAGTCCAGTAGTGGCCCTTCCCGGGCCGACCAAGCCCTTTGGGCAGCTTAATGAAGCACTCGTTCAGGGACAAGTTGTGACGCACGGAGTTCTTCCATCCCTGATATGAGCCCCTGAAAAACGGGAAGCGGCTCTGAAGGAATTGGTAGATTTCGCTGAGCGTCAGGCGCTTGGTTGGAGAGCTCTGGATAGCCATAACTATTAAGGCTATGTATGAATAAGGGGGCTTTTCTGGCCGTCTGATACCTGCGTTTGTCTTTTTGGTTTTCGTAGTGGAGGACGCAGTTTCCATTACTACCGTCTGTCCGTGCGGCTTCTCCGGAGCAGACATTGGGCTGCTCTGGGCAGGAGTCTGCGCTGGGGGTTGTTGGACCTCTGCCGTCATTGGTTAAATTTAGTCTTCTCGATGGCAAACCAAAAAACAAAATGTTATTTCCACCTTTCCACCTATAAATACTAAAAAGTCGAAGACCAAGTCGCTGTCATAAAGAAGGAGTTGAAGCCGAAGACGCGACACTTCTTAATTCTGACTTGTTGCTTTTGATTCAGTCCTGCAGCAGCCTGTAGACGGACCGCCTTGTACGCAGCGTCCGAAATGGGATAAGGAGCAGAACAGGAGCCGCTTTCCACTTCAGTTGGTGTGTTGTCGTGCGTCCGAGGAGCTCACTTTTTACTTATCTGTTGCCATCGGCGTATTGGAAGCTGGATGTCTTGGTCATCCTAATGCTGGGACCCGCCCAGTTCCCTCCTACTCCAGTGGTGGGCTGTAAGCATGCACATCTGCGTGCGTTCACTTTTAAGTGTTTTTTTCTTTCTTTCTTACAAAGAAATAGGGAATATATATCCGCATAGAAGGTAATAAACTACACGCTATTACATGTTACACATCTAAATAGCTTATTATTAATTGCGTCACCATGCAACATTGACCACATGGCACAGATTTTTGGTTGCCTTGTTTTCTAAAATGATTATTATGGTCTTCTTCTAAAAACTAAATGTGTTGATATAAACTGTAGATTTATAAACCTGTTGTGTCCATAATAGAACCTCCCCCCCTTCAGGCCACACGGTCCATGCACCACACCACTGACTGTAGGTCCTGCTTCCATTGTCATTAAACACATAATATTTACATATATATTTAAAAAATCAATGTTACTGTATGAAAAGCATTTAGCAAAAAACATGCCCCTCATATTCAAAACCACCCTCCCGATTTCTGTAAAAGATAGACAGGAACATGGGCAGGATGTTTATACAGCAGAATGTAAACATTTTCCCTGGCCTTCTTTAAATAAAAAATCAAGCAAAAGCCCCGGTAGATCAGCTAATACTCAATCTGATGCGTTATGCCCGTCGTTTCGTAGCGTCTTTTTTAGACGCTGGACGTTTTTACACATGAATATTGTTTGTGTAATGCAGTCATAATATTTACGCAGGGACGCGGGAGGAGTGAGGTGGAGGCTCTGCCGAACTCTGCGCGCAGAAACTCGGACGGGAGACCTGAGATCAACTCCTGCAGGCAGTTTACCACCGAATGACTCAGGAACTGAAGTAAGGTGTGTTTAACACTTTCAGTCACAATATCACAGGCAGGGCTGCACTCAGAAATCAGCACTATAATAGAAAACACGTGATGTTTAGAGTCTTTAATATGACACAGTATAGGATAAGTGCAAAAGCTTCTGAGTCTGTCTTTAACTGCGCTGTCATTTATTCAGAAGATGCTGTTTATCTGTTTGTGTTTCCAACATTGAAAAGCTGAATTTTTGCTGCTTTTACGGCCTCTTACACAGCTGGGAGCGAGAGCTACTGTAAGACGATCAGTCCATAGCCTAAAACTGTTGACAGTAGGTTGCTTATTGTTCCCCTGAGATCCCGCCTGCAACCTTCTATCCGTGGGCTTGGTTAGACGAGTGCGTGCTTCTGATCTTTACCGGTTTTATTGTTTCTGTGGAATGCTCATGATTAATTTTTATATACTAAAATAACACCGGGGCTTATAAGAGATGAACATGAACAGGTTTTGGTCCGTGCGTAAAATGTTTGGCATCTAATCTTGTGCGCAAAGATGTTCCATGCGTGCGTAAAAGAACGTTTGAGGTGAGCGATTTGAAATTAATTTATATATAACTGAACGAGTTAAATGTTTTGTTGACGTGTTTTAATTATTTATTTGCCCAATTCCAAATCATGAACGAATGGGCTTTTGTTTCAGGCGGCTTCCGAGAAAACAATTAATTGTCACAGTCTCATTGTCGAGCCCAAGGTGACAGACGCGCCAGTTAGGTTTCGCTGTTGCAGAGGAGATTTAAAACCGTGGATAAATGAATGTTTGTATTGTTTTAACCGGTGCCTGTTCGGCCACTCGCCTGGAGTGAGGGCCACACATTTATCAGCGTAGCGGACCACCCAGCGCGCACCAGGGGCAGGCGCGCTCCCGTCCTCTCTCTGCCCACTGCATTTAATTACCACTGATGACTTCATTCCATTAAGGCCTTCTTTTCTCTCACGCTCATTTGCCACGTTGTTTTTCTTATTCTTTCTTTGTGAGGCTTATATGTCTTTTTACTTTTAAGTCTAGCCGAAGCCTGTGTCATTAATGTTTAGGATACCCATCAGAGTTGGATGATGATGCGCTCCTCCCTGCCGCATTCTTCTTCCCTCAGTGAAAGCAGTAATAGCTGTTATTTTTTTATTGCATCACATCATTTTTGATGTTCTAAGTATTACATTTAAATAAGTAGCTAATTAGAAATGTTATGCACGCCATAATGTCTCACGTATTTCAGTCATATTTTGATAATATTTTTACAATTCCTATGAAGACATGCAAAAGCAGGGAAACATTTTACATGAGAGTCTTGATGGCGGATTATTTTCATCACTGAGACTTGAGACCGAGGTCAGTGCTTCCCTGTTGCTCCATCTCAGACGAAGTCATGCGCTTTTCCATGACGTCCCATCATGAAATATTTGACAGCGCTGCATCCTCAGGAATGCTCGGCCACTTAGGTGGAGGTACACCACAGAGTGCACAGTCCTGACAGGCTTTCCGGGCCGACTAACCGTTATTTAGTGCACTGAAACCAGTTTTGATTGGTCACGTTGTTGCTTTATTCTGCAGAACTGTATACATAAATTCTATTGGCAACATTTATATACATTCAACTTAATGTGTTTTACAATGACACACTGAATATGCGGAATATGTAGACTGATATGGGCCTTTTCCTCAACCTGTGTAGCATTGGACATGTGGTGCAGTATCAGTCCTACTGATATGGTTTTGTACCAATAAGACACTGATGGGTTTTGTTCTTCTGGACTCTATCTACCAGTCTCAACATGAAAAACGTAAATTCAGTTTCTTTAACGTTAGAAATTAGTTACCACACCACGCAGATCCAGCTACTGTAGGGGTTAGCCTTCTTAACTGGTGTGTGCTCATAGCAGCGTAAGGCCAAGTCTAATAGACTCTGGAGTTCTTAGTGTTAGATTAAATGTTTCTTTTACAAAGCAACATTGAGTAATAAGCCAGTTCCCCCTCTTGGTGGTGAAAAGGGGCCGCAGAGGGTCACCGAGAGGCCGCAGGGACTGTTTGGAGGACAGAGTGATCGATTAATCGGTTGTAATTTCATCCCACTTGAACTTGAATCAAGTTTTGCTTCAAAATATGAAAATATTTATCATGTTATTAATAGCTACCAGTAATAATAGAATACGATGGCTTACATTTAGTTAAAGTTAACGGTTGAGTAATTGTTTTTTATTTAAATTGATAAAATATTGAGGAAAAAATACGTATTGTGCCAAAAACTAGCCTGATACTATTTCAACTAAAGAGGCTACAAAGAAGAATAAAACTTAATCAAGATGCCTTGGAAATAATCTACATAATAGTTAACCTGTAAATGTTTGCATTTGATAGCAGAATATTTTTAATATCCTGAATAGAGCTCTCTTACAGCTGGGATAACCCTGAATACCAAAAAGAATGCGTTTTAAAAGACAAACCACGGTCTCCATAAGAATTCTGAAGATTATAAATATCATCCACATATTTTATCAACATTAAAAATAAAAATGTTCATCATACACCTATGATTCTGTTTTTATTTTAATTACATTTTTACACGTATATATTTTACCGCCTCCTACACATAATTGAAATGCGCGTCCTAATTGATTCTTTGGCTCTTTGCCTCTGCAGTGTCGCCTGACTTTCGCTTAGCATTGTCACTTTAATTGAAAACAGTGTAATGTCGAGGTGGGTACCCCCTCATCACTTTCCCTGCGCTGTAGGTGGCCGTGTATATTTTCGTTTTAAGTGGTGTTTATGTGATCGAGAAAGGACGGGATTGCTAGCAGACCGCTGATTGCGCGCATTGGGCCGCTGCATGGATTTGAAGTGTATTTGATGGGCACCGCCGTCTCCAGTAATCAGCTGCAGCAGCAGCGGCTTTATGACTTTTTAATTTTCATGACTAGATATTGTGTGTAAAGGCGTAATAAAAAAATACTACATTTAAAACGGAATATATATATATTTGATATATATCTATATATTTTTTTAGCTTAATATTTCTCAACATAATTTGATAATACAATAATCCGAAATGTCCTTGAGATTGACCCCAATCCCGCTAGAATATACTGACACTACCGTCACGGTTTGTTTGTATCTTTAGGCTAGTTAATGTATTCTGGTGTGAATAATAAGTAGCTATTTAATCAGACCTTCATATTATTTATTTAAAATGGTGAACATTCGAACAGTTGAATTTTATTTTAATTTCATGGTGTGATTCAGCCCAGTTTAATAAGACATTACAAGGCAGCAAATAAAAGATACACAATAATTAAAGTGAAACAAATGAACTTTATATTTTTTTCCCATGTTGCGAAGTTGCGAAAATAATTTGGCACATCATAACCTGTCTATAGTTTAAAATATAGGTTTACGCTGCATTCTATATTAACTTTGTAAATGGCTAAATCACCGGTGGAGTGCTGCTGGTGTTCCCTGTTGGCTGTTTGCATCATTTACATTGACGCACACCTGCACCAGCAATTAGTCACATATTAGACATAATTGACAATTTGGAATCACTGAGACCTTTAAATGCACCTAAAATAAAATAATTTGCAGATTATTTGTTTATGTTTATTGTCCCCCTCAGAGAAGTAAGTGTGAAATTAGTATTTACATTGCAGCTCATCTGACCAAAGTGTTTCTTTTGTGTTCAAACAGCCGTCGCTGATAAAGGGCTCATCGTGCCAAGTTACATGAGTCACGTTATTGTGAGAACCCAGCAGCACTTCACAGGCCTTTCCCGCACCAGTGTCCCTGGAGTGTCTTACTGTCAAATGAGAGAGAGCCCCTTGTATAGTTCCAGTTTTCTTCTGTCTGAGTCCTCGTGTTTCTCACATGTTGACGCAGATTTGATTCTGTCTTATTTTGACAGCTTCGTCCTGAAACACCCTTTCAGATAATGAAAGAAAAAAACCCCTCATAAAGGCATATGATAAATTCCTCCCGGTTTATTTTGTGATCATAGGCAGCACCACATAATTTCACATGAAGGACGGCAGCGGGGAGAATTTGGCAGGTCCAAAGTTTTTACAAATTCCAAACTGTCCAAATGTGGTCAGCACTTGCAGGGAACATGTTTTATAATGTTAAATACCTGCACATAACAAAATGGTGTTTCAGCAGGCTGTTTTGTGTGTGAAACAGGACGGAAGACATCCATATAGTTAAAAATAAAACAATAAAAAAAATCCACATTTATACTTTAAGGTTAGAACATGAAAAAAAATAGGATTGTGGGTTCAGTGTATATTTTTACATGGCTGGTTGGCCAAAGGTTGTCTTTATTTTTATATATACACACACATATATAAAGTAATTCTTCATCAATATTGCTGAATTGTGTGTATGTTTTTTTATTTTTATAGTTGACAACATTAGATTATATTTATTTAAACAGAGCATCAGATATTGTTTGGATTTCACTACTATTTAAATAACATTTCTCTTGGTTGTTTAATATGTTAGGATAAGTGCAAGCAGATCGAAGTTTTAATGTGAGAGCATGAAAAATAAAAAAGCTTCATTTAAACCTAATGTTGAATATATAAATGAGGACATCCTTATGGCCATCCCTAGCTGGTGCCTGTAATGCTTGTTCACTTGCTAAGGCTGCTCTGGGAGCACTTTGAGCTCTTTTTTTCCTTCAGATATGTGCAGCATATAAACACCTTTGTTATGCACAATTTCAGCATTAATTGACATTAATAAAAACACATTGATGTTGTCTGTACAGATGTTTTCTTGGTTCTCTTTCTCACCGCTTCTCTCTTGTCGACTTTAGCCTCTCTATGCAGATTCAGTCCTACACAGCAGTGAGTGGGAGGCTGTTTGGTGCCCCACCCTGCAGTCCTGCACACCTCCCGGGGCCAGTCCATCATGGTCTGTCTAATGCAGGGAGAGACATCAATAATGAGAGCTGAAGCAGAAACCACAGTGGAGAACACAAAGGAGAGAGGGAGGGCACACGCAGGCCACAACTGGCTCGGCTGCAGGTTAGCTCCTTTGATACCGTCTTGATGGCAGTTTGATGGGTGCACATGGGGCGACATGGGTTTATACGTATGTGTTTACATAATATCTATGGTGTTTACACGCAGCCCACCAACCCTTTTTTTTCTTTACTCTGAAGGGGGATTTTCCTGCGGCAAGCTGCTTCGGAAAAAGCAATTAAGAATTCCCAAACAGTACACCACAATGGGAGATATCATTTGTGCAATGTGTGTTCCATGTCCCTCGCAGTTTTTGTCTGGAATGGGTTGACTATTTTTAATCTGTGCATAACTGAATCCACCTACAGACAAACCACAAACTGAGTGAGGGGAGGGGGATGAGTGGGCACAGTAATTGCCTATTGTGGAGCTCAAACTCCTCTGTTCTGTCATAAACAGCTTCGGTAGTTCACAACTTGATACCCAGTGCTCCAGCCGATTTGAAATTGGGGCATATACTTGTTGTCTGTGGGAACTTGTAGCAAGGCAGCAGTTGGAATCAGTCAGGAATGCTTTGGGATGGTAACTGGATTCAGTTGTAATGCCCGGCTCTCCACAGCGGAACACTAGGGTGGGAAAAAGGCCGAGAGCATTTCCTGAGTAGAGGGGGGTCCCAGCGAAGCATCACACGCATGGGCATCGTGTGACAGAGATCCTGCCAGGTTTAGGCTGTGATCCCAAATCAAGAGAGGAGTACAGCTGTGGGGGAGGTGTGGGTGTGGGTGTGGGTGTGGTGGGCAGTGCCAGGGAAAGAAGTGAAGAGACAAGGAGGAGAGGCTCGGAGCAACAACAGAAGATAAAATGCTGAATGCAGCTGTAGTGGGAAAAATCACCACACAGCCTGTGAAGGAAGGATGGTTAAAAGGTGTAGAAGAACTTAAATGTCTTCAGCACAATTATAAACAAATTCCAAACAACAAGTTCCAAATCATAAGCCATCCTGAATACTGCAGCAGACACTGAAGTCAGTAAAAACTGTGTATTATTGCTGTTCAGTCACAGACATACTCAGAGTTAAACTGGTCTGTGTGTTAATATCCTGTGGAGTGAGCAGTCAGGACAACATATGACATGAATGTCTTTATAAACTGGAGGTTGGTGATTAGTTGGGACATCTACAGCATGAAAATAACATTGTTTTGGCTCTTAGAAATCAGACCATTTGATTTTATTACTACAAACAAATCACATGAGCTAGGAGGTGTGCCTTTTTTTTAAGAATTTCTAAATGTATGTACATTTTACCTCAGTTGGAGTATAGAGTGACCTCCACAGCTGGTGGTGTGTGTGAGATGTGATTGTTTCTTGTATCTTCACCTGCAAACGTAGTTGCACACTTTAACACAATAACATTTTAAGGAAAATGGAGCAATCCAGCACATATTGCGGTGGAGGTGACAGTTCAAGTTTATCCCATCACTTCGTTCAGGGTGTACATGTATGTCAGTGGCTGCGTCACCTTTGTTTTTGTGTGTCTGTCTGTGGCTGCATATGTTCCTGTATCATAGCTCAAGAGAATGTTGCTGACTAAATATTGTGGTGCGTGTATGCAGTCTGCTGCTGGCAGTCAGCCGCTGCTGCGCTCGGTTTGTGTAAACGTTGTGACGATCTTGGGAGGAATCTTACCCTATAGTTGTCACAGTGCTTTTTTCATTCCACCTGCTACCGGCCTCTTTCCGTTGGTCTGCTCTATAACAATGGTACTGAGAAAGCTGTGGAGTGCATAGTGATTGATGTTGGACTGTATTTGGCCCTTCTTCAGATTGGGGCCTGAGAGGAAGTGGCTAACCCTCCCTTCCACCTATGAGTACCCTGCAATAACACAGGGCTGAAGAGGGCAAAGTGCTGATCAGGACTTTTTAGACATCCCATTTTAACAAAGTGCCAATCAGCCCAAAAGACACGTTGGCAGACACACATAAACAATGTTTCATGACTTATAAATCAATTTGCCACCAACTGAAACAGAAGTTTATTTATGCTACACAATAAAACCCCACTTTATCCTCTCCATCCCTTTCTCCCCTGTCCTGCCTAGAGGAAAGAGAGATACAGGCTCATCCTAACTGCATTCTTTCCATTTTGCTGAAGAGCGTGGCAGAGAAGGTAATTTATCACCCAGAGTCTGTTCTTCTCTCTGCCTATTTCTAACTGTGTCTCTCCTTCCTTTAGGCTGGAGTGGGCAGGCGTGTGGCTTTAGCCACAGGAAGCTGTGAATTCTCGGAGGATGGAAGATGTCTTATAGTGGAGACATAGCGAGCCCCCCCCCTTCTTGCAGCCTCCCAACCACCCACTCACCACCTCAAAATGACCCCTGACCCTTTCATGTGTTTATATCAGACCATGGAAGTGAGAAATAGTGATGAGTCACTCTGGCTGTGTGTTTACACTCTGGAGTCACGCAAGGAAGGAAATCAGCCATGGTCTGCTAAAAGTGGCGAGGTGAGAGAGAATAGCCGCAGCCCCAGAGCACTGCAGTGATTTACCTCTGAGAGCCAGGACTTACTTCGCGTCACCTCTGCTGCAAAAAAAAACTTTCGGCCAACAGAAAACAGCAGTGTTAGCGGCACGGCTGAATGTTGTTGAAGAAAACACAACAGCAAGGGCTCCATGTGTTTTCTACAGTGGGGGAGGCAAATGTGACTGAACAATTACTCTATTATATATTTTTTAATTTTATTTGTTCAATTAGAAAAACTTTACATTCACTGGTTCTTCTGGAAATATTTCAGAAACCACTTTCTTCAGTGCCGATGAGAACATTGCACACTTGGTGATAAATGAATGCACTCTTCTTCTTGAAGAAAGATCAGATTTATTGCTGAATATGGAATAATGTTCAGCATGCATCCATGTATCATATGTTGTGCTCATACCGCGTACTGTACTCTTTTTGGATTATAGTGACACTTATACTTATACTCTGTACTTAACTGCATTTAATGTAACTTAATACCTCTGGCACAAGAATTTCCTTCGGGATTAATAAAGTTTTATCTTATCTTATCTCTTATCTTATGCCCTTAATCTTTTTGCTGTTATATTATTTTTTAAATTAATAAAAGAAAATCAAACATTTTTAAAAGATTGATTTTCAGTTTTTTATAGATTTTTGCAGCCATGTATTTAAACCCAGTTGACCTATTTGGCATTAAATCTAACACAGTTATATATATGAATATATTCAGTATATTTATTTAAATAACCTAAATTACACTCAACAAAAATATAAACGCAACACTTTTGTTTTTGCTCCCATGTTTCATGAGATGGACTTGAAGATCTAAACTTCATTCCAGATACACAATATTACCATTCCTCTCAAACATTGTTCACAAATCTGTCTAAATGTGTGATAGTGAGCACTTCTGCTTTGCTGAGATAATCCATCCCACCTCACAGGTGTGCCACATCAAGATGCTGATCTGACATCATGATTAGTGCACAGGTGTACCTTAAACTGCCCACAATAAAAGGCCACCCTGAAATGTGCATTTTGTTTCTGCTTTATTGGCGGTCTGGGGACTCAGAACCAGTCAGTATCTGGTGTGACCACCATTTGCCTCATGCAGTGCAACACATCTTCTTCGCATAGAGTTTATCAGATTGTCTATTGTGGCCTGTGGAATGTTGGTCCACTCCTCTTCAATGGCTGTGCGAAGTTGCTGGATATTAGTGGGAACTGGTGCACGCTGTCGTATACGCCGGTCAAGCACATCCCAAACATGTTCAATGGGTGACATGTCCGGTGAGTATGCTGGCCATGCAAGAACTGGGACATTTTCAGCTTCCAAGAATTGTGTACAGATCCTTGCAACATGGGGCCGTGCATTATCTTGCTGAAACATGAGGTGATGTTCATGGATGTATGGCACAACAATGGGCCTCAGGATCTCGTCACGGTATCTCTGTGCATTCAAAATGCCATCAATAAAATGCACCTGTGTTCTTCGTCCATAACAGATGCCTGCCCATACCATGACCCCACCACCACCATGGGCCACTCGATCCACAACATTGACATCAGCAAAGCGCTCACCCACACGACGCCACACACGCTGTCTGCCATCTGCCCTGAACAATGTAAACCGAGATTCATCCGTGAAGAGAACACCTCTCCAACGTGCTAGACGCCATCGAATGTGAGCATTTGCCCACTCAAGTCTGTTACGGCGACGATCTGGAGTCAGGTTAAGACCCCGATGAGGACGACGAGCATGCAGTTGAGCTTCCCTGAGACGGTTTCTGACAGTTTGTGCAGAAATTGTTTGGTTATGCAAACCAATTGTTTCAGCAGCTGTTTGAGTGGCTGGTCTCAGACGATCTCGGAGGTGAACCTGCTGGATGTGGAGGTCCTGGGCTGGTGTGGTTACTCGTGGTCTGCGGTTGTGAGGCCGGTTGGATGTACTGCCATATTCTCTGAAACGCCTTTGGAGACGGCTTATGGTGGAGAAATGAACATTCAATGCACGAGCAACAGATCTGGTTGACATTCCTGCTGTCAGCATGCCAATTGCACGCTCCCTCAATGCTTGTGGCATCTGTGGCATTTTGCTGTGAGACAAAACTGCACATTTCAGGGTGGCCTTTTATTGTGGGCAGTTTGAGGTACACCTGTGCACTAATCATGATGTCAGATCAGCATCTTGATGTGGCACACCTGTGAGGTGGGATGGATTATCTCAGCAAAGCAGAAGTGCTCACTATCACACATTTAGACAGATTTGTGAACAATGTTTGAGAGGAATGGTAATATTGTGTATCTGGAATGAAGTTTAGATCTTCAAGTCCATCTCATGAAACATGGGAGCAAAAACAAAAGTGTTGCGTTTATATTTTTGTTGAGTGTATAATGACATCTGTCCAGCAGGATTCAGCTCTATCGCCTATGATTTGTGCATGAAACGAATATTTATTTAATGGGCATAAAAATTCAGTTTGTGGAGCTAATGAAATCATTGGCTTTGATAAAAATGAACCGTTTGAATTGTGAATAAATATCTTAATCCTAATTGTTATCCAGCAGTGCATTTTACAAAATCAGAAACACAGTATTACAATTAGTATTTGTTCATTGTGTTATATATTGTGTGTGTGTTTTTGCATCATTGCACACATGTTCTGTTAGACTTCAAGCTCAGAGCACTGTGAGGTGTGTTTACTCTGGCTTCCACCACACTTCTATTGTTATCCTCCATGCTGACTGACTCCAGTTTTTAGATTACACAACAGTTGTTTTTGAGACACTGCTGTAGTTACTGAAGTTGTGTTCTCAAAATAAAGGTGACACTTTATTTCTTTCCATTTTGCTTTGGTGCGAGTAACTTCATCTCATCTCTGAGAATTCTTTTACACGCCGCCGCAATGAGAGAGTCAGCAGCTCTTATTTTGGCTGATCTCTCCTGAATTGTAAGTCCTGTCAGCGGCTTTGATTGATAGTTGCATTTATCACCATATTATTAAGTAATCAGGCTCACCACAGCTGGGCCTGAAGCTCCTTAATTCCAGTTGATGTACACTGCTTCACGCTAATTAAAGGTTTGGTAAACCTGTTTATTTTTGTGATTTTTTTTTTTAAATATAGTATGTGTGCTGATTGTTGAATTTGTATCTAACAGATACTCACATGGATGAATGCATGCAGCTCAGACTGCATGTAGACTTTCTATATTGTTGACAATTAAAGTCCAAACAGAAAATTCTGGGCGATCAGTCCCTGTTCTGTGCATCAGCAGAGCTGTACTCTGGCTTCGTTAATAGAGCTTGCAGCAGGCTGCGTTTGTGTATTTTTGAGGTAAACACAGTCATGGCAAAGTGGACACGCTGCTGAGTGTGTCCTGACTGGAGACAGAGAGCACTGTGGCTCTCTAAAGGTAGGGCTCATGTGATGAATGGCCTTTTGGTAATGGGCCATGTATTAGGATGAAAAAGCTCTTTAAAAAGCCAGAGTTGGAGCCGTAGCTATGGGCAGTTTTATTCAGGAATCAATCAGGTGGCAGATGTTTCATGTTGGATCAGTCAACCTTGTCCTGCTCTCTCTTTCAACTTTCATTCAATTTGCTTGAAGTGGCTCATGTAGCAATCAAATGAAAGTGTACCTGCATGCAGTCAAAAAGTCAGGCGGCGCCATTAATCTTTGACAGACAACAATTGTTTCATCTTTGTACATGAACTAATTATTATTCAAGATGAAATGTGTAATCAGATCTACCACTTAAAGCCACACGACTTCTCTCTTGTGCTTCCTGTTCCTTCTCCAGTTTCAGCCAGCAGCGATGCTACCAGTGAGTACCCACAGTGTCACACACTGTACACACACTACACTCCCAGCAATGAAAACACATTCATTTGCTCTGTGCATCATATTTAGGGATTTTCTATGCTGCAACTGGCAGCCATGTAAAGTGAGCACTTTATTATACTCTGTTCAAAAAGAGGTTTAGGTGATAATAAAATGATGAGGCTTATAATAAAATGTACATGAAAATTCTCAGATGATGTTGAACACATAAACATACCAAGCAACAAAAGAACTCAATTAAACGCCTTTTTTTTTCAAATCAATGTGTGAAGCCGCTCTGCTGGAGTTAAATTTAACTTTGGTGTTTTGTTTTTTGCCAAATTCAAGTGAAGAACCACTAAAAGACCTTATGATGACTTCTGTGTTGTACTGTGGTGGGGTACACACACAATAAACACTGCCAGAAACAAATTCAGCTGAACTGAAGCTGCTGGTGGTCCTGTTGTTTATTTCACTGTTATTAGCTTTAGTTTCCCCAGTGGATTAGGGATCTCTGTTCACACTGTCCAAACATCCATCCCTGCTTCAAAATCATGCTAAATCAATAACGTGTGTTGTGCCACTGTCATATATGCTGGTGTCTTCTCTCTGTGCTTTTGCACGTGTTTATCAGTTTTTCTGAAAAGGTCATGTGAACCAGAGGAGCTGAAGAGTTCTTAAAAATGTCTTCACCATGAAAAAAAGATCACTGTGTTTATAAGACTGTCTCTGTCAGCATTTTAAATATTTTCTGCTTGTGTCTTTTTAGTAAGTGGATCATTTAGGAATGTTTTACCATTGGGGAAAATAGTTGCTCTAGCATTAACGCATGATATTTATCCAAGAATCACATTTGCAGATTTGACTTTTCTCTTATAATCACTTCTTGCCTTAATATTTAGCAGAACCTGACAGACACTTGAGATGTAAACCTTCAGGGCTCCCCGGCGGCCATAATTAATGTGCGGATAACCAAAGGCAGTTATGTGCTTCTCTTTGCGTGCTAGCAGCCTTATCTCAGGTGTTGGTATGGACAGACAGAAGGACAGACAGGCAGCCACATGGTTCTACTTTGACGTCTGCTAATTCCAGGGAATCAATCCTAAATGACACCTATGGGATACACAGAGTGGATTTCCCTCTGATGCAGATTGGTGGTGGTTTGCAGATGAAAGACAGTAAAATAAATAAAGCTGTGGTGAGCAGGCAGGGCTCCTCTGTCCGCACAGTACAACCATAATGGGATACATACTGACATGAGGGAAGAAGTGGAGGCCTGCTCCTGTTTTCAGTGCTGTTGCCATGGAAATGCTGATGGACTACTGCTGCCATGATACTAAATATCTGTGTTTGGTACAGACAAAATCTTTAACTGTGTTTTTTAAATTTGTAAAGTGTAGAAAATGACTTAAATAAGTTGAATAATGGTGATTAGCAGAAAGCAGCTCTGTTCCCTGTCACCCAGTCTGCTCCTGCTGATACTCTTTTAATCTGAAAATACGTCATTAATTCAAACTCAGCAGTATCAAATGGCTTTTTAACCTCCCCCAATCAATCTTTTCATCAGCTGCTGTGTCTGTGGTTGGCCTGAAGTAAGAATGGTAATGGTAAGGCAATCTGTGCTTGACTCATCCTGGCCAGGATCATGCATGATACTCCTACAAGTTGCTCTGACCTGCTATTCCCTAACGTGCCAATGTAAATTCAACTTTGTGTTGTGCAATGTTGTGCAATTATCTGTGCATATTACAGCTGAGGAGCTTGGCTTAAAGTGATTTAGAACTCAAAATGTGTTTTGCTTATTGTTGTTCTGCTAGGATAATTCGTTTTTAAAAAATATATTTATTGTTTAAATGTGGGACAAGGACTTTAAAGCCAGCCCAATTTTAATTCTGGATTTTTTTAAAGGTTAAAATGCACTTAGGTGAAGGCAGTTAAACATTTGGCCCACTTATTGGCTTACAATGAGAGGCTCATGGATGCTCGTGCAGATAATGCAGGGGAATTATCAAGGTTTTGTCACTGGTGCCACTGAAGTGATTTATTCAGATTCTGGTCAACTCCCGTCTGATGCTCTTTAACAAATCACTGCCTGAGGTCTGGCAATCCCCCCACCACACTCACTCCTCTATGTCTCCCTCCTTGACCTCCACACAGCTCAGTGACAGGGTACAGCACCCAACTTAGATATCACCCAGAGGCCGATTTCAAACTGACCAGGAGCCCAACCAACCCAACACCTCAGGACCATCAGCAGCTGCACTAAGAACTATTATGACAGTCATATTGGATAAATAACGTTAAATAAATGTACTCTTTTCAAGAAGCATCAATGCATCATTTATCTATTAACAACAAGTAGGCCTACCCCCTTTTTCTGTGTAGAACTGTCTGTGACCACCAACAGGACTGTGTGACCCAGGGGCTCAGGGTGAT
This sequence comes from Parambassis ranga, assembly GCF_900634625.1. Lineage (NCBI taxonomy): Eukaryota > Metazoa > Chordata > Actinopteri > Ambassidae > Parambassis > Parambassis ranga. The sequence continues at coordinate 15,091,386 of NC_041024.1, read as the reverse complement.
AAGACCTCCATAACTCTACTTTATCCCTCTGCTCATTATCAACCTCAATCCCAGATCTGCCCTGAGCCCTCAGGCTGCAGCAGGACAGGCTGCTCTCCACCTTCCATTGCTAAAGATTATTGGGGAGACACACAGGCTGAGTTTCACTAACCCCAAACACTTGAACAGCATCTTTCCGTGGGAGGCAGGGTAATCTTCTGGTCATTATCTGACAAGGAAGACACATTTTTCAGATATATGAAGATGTTACTGATATAATTTTATGCACACAAAGCATTAGAGTTTAGAAGATACATATATTTTTTATCCTTTTTATTTTTTTGTATGTCTTCATCTGATCATTTTTATTCTAAAAATACACATTGGCATTTCAGCCAGGCAGTCGCTCTCCTCAAATGTGATGTTTTGGAGGAACACAAAAGACATCCATTAATATATGCATATGAAAGCCTCAAAGCCTGTTTTTCCTGGCCTCTGTAGCAGCCCCACAGCACATCACACATATTTTTCACCACATTCTTTGAGCGGCGAAATACTGGACTGTTTTCATTTGTTTAACTCTGGTGTCCCTGTAAGAGGGTTTTTATGAACTGAACCGCTGTTTCACCCGCAACACAGGATTGATGACTTTCATATTAACCAAGGAATAACTATATTGTTCTTCTATTTTTCTTTAAAGTAATTATGTGTTAAACTATATTTTAATTGTCATGCATTTGGCGTAAGTGTCTTCTACAAGTCCTTATAGTGCGTCCTAGAATAGGTGGTTTTTTGTGCTTTATTTTTCACTGCAGGCTCATAAATGTGTGTTCTCTCCTACTGTCTGTGTTATGGTGTGCCTGAGAACTTCCTTCAGCTGCTCAACTGCTTGTTTATAAATCCATGTTTATGTGTGTGAGCGAGAGTTCATGAAAGTGTGCCTGCATGCTTATGTCTCTGCTTTATATTTGGTGTCAGGGATGATAGACACAACTAAAGTTAATGACAGTCCCTGAGCCCGATGACCAGACAAACACTTTGAAATGTGATGACAAGGATCCTGTGATTTAATTATATGCATGCCTCCCAAACACAAATAAAAATATTCTAAAAAAAATGTTATTTGTTTTGTATTATGTCTTATGTCTTAAGTGGTTAAGTGGATAATAATGGAAACTTTCAGTAGTGATAATACTTGTGTAAGACGTAAAATCCAAAAAACTAAAGTTAGAGCTGACAGTTGTGAAAGAAATGTTATAATAAATGCATGTTGACACATTGAGCAAGCTTTTTAAAAAAATTGCAGGGCATTCCTGTAAAATAGCTAAAACAAATTTGGAGTTTACTCAAATTGAGGGTGAAAGAGAAGCCAGGAGTTTCTGACTGGCACAACAATATGAAAAACTGTTGTAACAACTGTGATTTTTCTTAAAATATCCTATGAATAGAACCTCTACCAGCCCAGTCGCTCAGTTGTAGGATGTGGTTCTGTTACAGTTAGTGGTTATATTTATGAAAAGACAATGTCAGTCTCTCTGTCAGAGAGAGAGATGTGTAATTGGAGGAGGCTTGCTAGAAAGTGCTTGGCAGGCACTGCAGAGCAAAGTAAGACCCTGGACCATATTCCTGCTTCATGCCTGAAAATCAATAACCCAGACCCCGGTGGTGAACGCACGCGAGACGGACCCCACACAGCGGAGAGCTTTTCCCTGTTCACTCCCCACCTCACCGCTCAGTCCTCCCTTCCTCCACATAGCAGAAACCCCTAAACTCACTCACTTTTTGCAATGTTAATGAATTTATCTCTTTCTCCTTAGCAGAGGATGCTTCAGAACCCAAACTGCTGTAAAATGATTCCTCATCAGGCTGACCTTTACCACGCGCATGCTTTTTTGTGCATATGTAAGGGAGAGGAGCCAAGAGTGGGGAGAGGGGATGGAGGCGTGCAAATTTCTTGTTTTAATTTCTCAATTGGCTCTTAACCAGGGGTCAAAGGGTGGCTTAGCACAACAGCTCTGACAAGATAAGCACCTGTTTCTCTGCTAGTAGAGGCTGAAGTTATCCTATTACCCCTCAGTATGTAAACCTCTCAAAGGGCCGGTACACACATGCATAAATACTGACGCAAATATGGGAAAGCACCAGTGCTGCTCTCGCCTGGAAAACACTAACACTGTCAACACCTTCCACCCCCGTAACTCCAGAGACAGACAGTATTACCTGAATAAAACTTCTCATCACAAGCTTTGTTTTGAGCTGCGTTTGATGCTTTGTTTACCTCGTTAGTAGAAAATCTATAATTGAATGTTTCAGGATGCTCATTACTCTTCACAAGTCAAGATGCTTTATATAAAAGGTACTGGCACGGATACCTCTGTGGGCACGCAGTCCTCTGGGTTGGCATTGCTGTATTTTTAGACAGTAAATAGGCATAGAAAAACCACCTTTCTCTGCCACATTTTAGCACCCATAATTTGGCCCACCCCTTGTTTATCCTCCCCGGGGCCTGTGTGATCTTTTTGTTTTGCTGCATGGTGACTGATGAGGGGTCACCAAGCTGAGCTGACTCACAGAGGCTTGAAAAACAGAGATAGCCTTCCCTGTTGTATTAGTACATTTCCTCTATTACCCTCCATGTAAATCCACCACAGTGATGCAGGGATGCAAGTTCATTCATCATTTTTTCAACTTGTGGAGGGAGATAACGAAACAGTAACTGCTGCTGCATGCTGTGCAGTAACGATCCTGAGAGCAATACAACTATTGTACATATTGTTGGAGTAGATTGTTGTGAATGTAAATGTGGCAAAGGTGAAGGGAGGGAGCTTCCTGGCTTGTGATGCTGACCCATGGTCTGAGGTGAAACTTGTTGTAGCTACAAGTGTTCATCTCAGTGGCCTCTTTGCTGAATTAAAGGGCAGTTTTTTTATAGAAAATGATCAATAGAAAAATTTTCTCAGATGAAATCAGAGTGTGGAGATTGTATTTTTACTTTGTACTCTCATAAGGTAACTATAACTAATAAACATAACTTATAATTTTATTAACTCCTCTCTCTTCTAGTATGTCTGTGGATGATTAAGGTTATTTTGTGCTGTGGATTGTGCAACCTGCTACTGAGCAGTGGTGAAGGAAGTACTGAAGATTGGTACTTAAGTAAAAGTACAACTACCCAGCAAAATATATACTTAAGTAAAAGTAGAAGTGCTACATCAATAATCCTACTTAAGTAAAAGTCTTAAAGGTTTAATTGGTTGCTATCGGACTGTAAAGACAAGTTACACTTATTTAACAAAAAGTGCATCAGAATGAAATCTCCTACCCTACCTTTAAAATTAAAATTGTCAATGTGTAGTTAATTTACATTTTCAGTACAGAAATCTTTGAAATATATACAGAAGCAGCTATGGGCAGGTCTGTGTGTCATGAGGCCGGCTGTGGGCATTAAGTGAACAGAGAGGCTGGTAATAAAAAATAAGCATTTGCCATTTTTACTGTGTAAGTATTCCTGCTGTAGATTACTGTTATGATTAATGTTAATCAGACATTAATGGATGGACCTGTGTTAGCAGACAGTAGCTAACTAGTTAGCTAACTGCCAGAGCACCAGCATCATAACTGAGGCTCATTATAGAAACACAGCTCACAGCGTGACACCATCTTCATGTTTGACCTCACATCAGTCCAGCAGTACAGTCAGGTGTATGAACACAACTGTATCATAAATGTACTTGTAACTACAGACATTTTAAATTTTGTAGTGGAGTAGAAAGTACAGATAATAGCTGCAGAATGTAATTGAGTAAAAGTATAAAGTATGCACTATTATTTTTACTTAATTTACTTAAGTACAAATACTTAGTTACATTCCACCACTGCTACTGAATCAGTGGTCACGGTGTGCGGTACACACAGGTGCATCTGACAGGTAGCACTGCTAATCCATACATGACAACAGGTTCAATTTACACTGAGGTGGCTCTTTTTGGGGGTACATGCTTTACTTATCTTTGCGTGAGTATGTGCATGTAAGTGTCTCCCCTCACTGTTCAATGTTAATTAGGTATGGTGATGTGAGTATGTTGCAGGCTTGCATGATCAAACGCATGGAGCTGAATGTGAAACCATACAGGGACCAGGGGAAGCAGTCACGAAGCTCTCTTGGCAGTCGTGTGTGTGTAGGTGTGTGTGTGTGTGTGAGAGAGAGAGCTTGTTGGATGATGTGGCCTTTCACTAAGCCTGGGCTTTCTGCTGTATATTAATCGCTTCTGCACAAGTCTGATTTCTTGGCCTTGTATTCCAAAACCAAGGCCTTGACACTCTACTCTGCTACTTGCGCTGTCCATCAGGATCGAGTCAACGTGGTTTCCCACAGCATGTGGCTTTAGATGTGTGTGAACGCTTGAGAAGGAAACTAGTAAGTTTTTGACATGTACGGTTTAGGGAGAGTGAAGCAGAGGGGGTAGAAGTTGAGGAGGGGGGCATGCATCAGCATGTTACAGCCAAAACTGGCAGACCTGATAAGAAGGGTCGGAGCAAATGAATGGGGGTCAGCGCTGGAGTGGTGTAGCAGGGACCCAGTCTGGGTAAAAGAGGCACTCCAAGGCTTATGGGTCCACAGGTCACAGAGTCGCACAGACAGGGTGTGTAGCCGTACATTGTTCTGTGGCAGCCTGCCTGTAAGAATGACGATGTGTCACAATGAAAACAACTTTCTCACAATTGTCTATAAGAATGTGTGTGCTCATGAATTTTAGGCTCATGTATGCTACTGTGTTCCTCCTCTGTGATACATAACAAATTGAAAAAAGACATGTAAGAAAAAAACACATACAAGTAGTATTAGTAAGTTTGTTCTTAGGTAGAAGGAAATATTCAGTACTTGTTACATTTAAAAATTCAAAATCAGCACAGGTCGTAGTGGCAACACTAGGTGAGGACCCTACATCCAGTTAACCACTGAAGAAGATTCTGAACACTATGTCAAGACCATGTTAGAGGCATATACCGAGAGGTTTCTTTAGCAATTTGTAAAAACCAGATGACACTTCGGTCCACTACAGAGAATAGAACCATCAAGAACGTTGAAAAACTCACGTTTCGCTGCTCATCCAAGCAGCTTCATCAGTTCTGTACTGATGAACAGCACTGCTGCATCTTCTTATGTGGGTTTATGTTCAACGAGCCTAATGTTTTTATCTCTTACGAACTTTTTGCCAGTATTTTCTTGCATTGTGCAACATGGTGGGAATAACTGGACCTCTTATTCCTTTTGGGCATCTCCTTCCACTTTTTTTGACAATTTAACTGCAGAGAAATTCAGCTAAAATTTAGACAAGATAGGACTCTTAGTTTGACGTGAAAGCCCCATATTTTAAAACATTAGGAGTTGCAGCTGGTTTCCAGGAGATCTGTATTAGTTTGACCTTCAGGCTTTTTTATTTTTAGGACCCAAGAAATCAAAACACTGAAGTGCTGTAGAACTGTTTTCTTTTGTATGCACGGGGCAAGATGGGGAATATTGTGCAATCAGATGTGTAACTCTCCAGCGCCCTGCTCTTCTACAGAGATGCTCTTTGTGCGTTCTGTGTGTGGCTCTAGGTTGGCAGTGCCATTTTATTGACCTAGAGCTAGACAATTGTTGCCATTAAACCCCTGTCTCTCAGATGGAGCCTTTACTGGAGCACTCTTTTTACTGGGGGAAATCTGTCAGTGTGATGCAGCGCTGGTTTGTCTTGGCGGCCGTTCCACTGCTATGGGATACAGATGTTAACGGTCTGTGTGTGTTTCCCAATTAAAGCATTAATCCAAATCAACCCAAATGATCGCACACGGCGTAACGACAACCAGGGAGGCCCCTCTTACTTTCATTCTACTTCTCTTTCCTGCTCAACTTTCTATCTATCCCTGTTCTTTCTTCTTAAATGTCCATCTCTTCTCACCCTGTGGCCCCTTTAATTGTCTCCATCACCTCTTCAGTTCATCAGTGTAATCCACCTCTCTCTTTCCTCCTCCCTCTCCCACCATGATTACTCACCCTGCATTCCTTCAGCATGCATCAAAGCAGCCAGTGCTAAATGTGGAAAAAGTGAATGTAGAGAAGAGAAAGACAATAGCAGAATGAGGCTCCGCTCTGTCGACCATTTCATTTTTCCACTATTTTCCAAGTTTCAAATGTGTTTGCGTTCCTCTCTCTGCAGCAGCTATGGCATACTATATATTACACACTCATGTGAGAGGTGTAATTTCACACAATGACAGATTTTAAGAATCTCGGAGAAAGCCTCTAATTCCCGGGGATAACATGACTTTTAAGGACATTGGTTAACGTCTGGCTGCAAATGCATGCACGCACCATCCACCCACCCACCCACTGATGTACTCTCTCACACATATTCAGGTCCCAAACATCCTGCTTGCAGTTAACACTAACTCATCATGTGTACAAACAACTGTCCTGAGGAGGCAGGATGCACTTTGGAGAACGACACCCACCTGCGCAGGTCAAGCGGTTCACTAGTTAGGGGCCTCGCTGACATGTTTGCTCACAAACACTTTCACGTTCTTCCCCGTGGTGCTAAACTGAAAACCTTTCCCACCTTCACCCAGTGCTGGCATGTAGACAAACCCATACTGTAATACTTCTCCACTGGCACACGCAGCACATACTCCCACTTCAAACATGTTTCTGAACATATCTGATGAGCCAAGCAGGCTTAACAATGGCCAGATATAGAGAGAAATTCTGAGTAAACAGTCAAAATATGGGTTCAAGCAGGGAGGGGATGAGCTCCATCTGGAGAAGCTGATGGCTGTGTGTGTTTGTGTGCATTTGTGTGTGTGTGAGAGAGAGAGCATGCTCATGCACAATAGCAGCTCTGAAGATGAAGTCGTCAATGTCCTTGTGAATGTGCGTATTGCAGAATGTCTGCATGTGTGTGTTCCCCTGTCCTCCCAAACCAAACACAGCTAACAGTAGCATGCTGTCATAACACCCTGCCATTCTACAATGGAGGCTGCTGTTCATTCTAAACAGGCACAGAGGAAGAGAGAGAAAGAAATTCTATGAAACAGGCTGAAGGAGCAGAGTGGAAGTGAGAGATAAGGGAAGCATGAGATTCTGGCCTTATGTGTAGAGAACATAAAAGGTTATTCTAATGTGAGGAGGAGGCGACTTTATGACCAGTGCCAGCAGAAAGGTTTTTTTTTTTTACCTCGAACTGCTGTGCATGCATGGCTCATTATCAACCAATTGCACAGACTGATTATTGCTCAAAGAAAAGGTTGAAAATAAAACATATTCACACACATACAAATTCCACTAAATTTAGATTTAACAGAAAATTGCTAAGCTATGTGCAAAATTAAAAAAAAAATCATGTTCAGTGTTTTCATTTTTATCTTAAAAAAACTGATTACATAAGAAAATTATGTTTAAAAAGATATACAAAACATACACATACATGTTCAAGTAAATAAATTGGTCTCTTGTGGTTGTGAATTTCAAAATTTCCTTTCAGGCCCAATAGTCACAATAACAGAGTGAAAACATTGGAACACACACAGACTCGCACACACAGGCTTTCAGTCGGGGCGGTCCAGTGTAAACAACGACGACATGATTTTATTTTCCTCATTTACAGCGCCTCAGTAAAAATGCTTTCACGCTAGTACTCTCTCTACTTTCTATCTCTCCTCAAGAGGAAGAAAAGCATATATAAAAGCTTATTGTACACATTTTACTGTGAAGTGTATAAATTCTTTGCTTGTGCTTGAATAATGGATAAATCTTCTGTATATTTCACAACTTACACTCCCAATGTGGAAAACATGAGTGCAGAATAATGTGCACAGATACAGAAGCTCAAAATAATGACGAATATAGCCAAGACTATGTAGATATGTCAAATATTTGTATAAGAGATTTATTACATTAAAACTGCTATTTATTTAAAAATGTATAAATTACAGCTGCAAGTAAAAATCAAAATTACATATTAAAAGAATTTCTTTTCCCACCTCATCATTCATTTTGGAAGGTTTTTGAGGTAGCTGTGATTTTAGATTACAGAAAATGAGTTCTGCAATGAATGGTCACTGCTCAGCTTTTTATCCTCCAAGCCTGTAATTCTGTGTATCACTGTAAACCTTAAATCAAAAGTTTAAATGACAGAATAACTGTAGAAACATTTTGCTCGATTACTACACCAACTAAACCCACCGAAATTACAGAACAGCTTCAGAAACATTTGAGCCTCATCTACATTGTGAGAACATTCAGGATAATATTTCTCATATTTAATATTTTTTTATGTTTAAATACCGTCAATTATACATCAATACCTTTAACTGCATTAATATATTTAATATTCGTCCCATTGTGTGGGGTAGTTTTCCGTCTTGTGTCCAGCCTGTCCCCATCACTGTGGTGCTCTGCTGGATTACAGGGTTCAGAGTACCACCTAATAACAGGGTGCACTGTTCTACTGTAGAATTCTACTGTAGACCTTTATGTGGATGGATACCTGATACCTCAGCTCATCCTGTCATTGTCATCTAAGATGCATGGCTCTAATTATCTGTAAATATAGGTGATCCTTTTCTCCTCAAAATTATGGACATGGCTTTCTTTAAATTGAGTTAGGGAAATCCAAACATGTTGTCACAGACATGTGAGAGAAATAAACTCTAGTTATTAAAGTACATTATTGTACAACCTGATTAATAAACAAGTTATGGATCCCAGAAGTTTGATCTTTTTTTTTCTTTTTGTCTGGTCAGACTGAACTTGGCAGCGTTATTGGTGGACATTTTTCTCTGTCAGGCTGCAGGAGTCAGTACAGCAGAGCCAGCTGCCGAGGCTCACAGCCTGGCCTCTAATTAAAACAGTGGAAAATGAGATAACTCCACAGATCCATCATGGCCGCTGTTGGCTGTCAGAGCGCTCGGGGGCTGCCACCCACCGTATGTTTACACCAGGGCCACTCGGCCTCTCCGCTCTCAGGGTGTTTTTAGAGTCCCGGCCTGATTTCTCTAATGGGCCGAGAGTTTTTTTTAGCCTTCTTCCACCCTTGCTTTGCTACAGAACTCTCCACTCCCCCTCCTTCAAGTGTTTCTGAAGGGGCTGACAGAGGTTTGGGGTGGCACCCCACCCCATCCCCTTCTCCCATATTTCCCACCCACTCTGCCTCGTTAGTCCTTCATTTATTAGGCCCTAATGGAAGCTGGGAGTGCTGTGATGTCATGCACTGGTGCACAGAAAGGACAGCTTTACTTTGTTTTTTTTCTTTAGCCATGCCTCAGATTCTTCTTTTCTATCCAACAATTTTCCATTCTGCTCTTCTCTGCTTCCAGCATCCTTTTTCTGTCTTATATGTCTTGACGCCTACATTCTGCTTATCTTAAGTCAGGTGTGCACCCTGAGTACACACAGAAAGGAGCAAGGCCAAATGGCAGATCGGTTGCAAGGTCGTGTGCAGGGTGTGCGCAAAAGGCACAGAGGGCAAACAGCCCAGCACGGTCAGCAATTCATTTATGGGCAGAGCCTTGGAACGTGCCTGTGCTGCATGACTATTTTGTGTTAAAAGACCTGTTTTGACAGCTGCCATTTAAACGAGAATAAAACTGCCGCTGTGATTAGAGTCAGGCAAAAGCTGTCTTCATCCTTGCTGAATAATGGCAGAGTGTTAGCAGATATCCCTCAACCTCTCGTGCCAGCCTCACTAATGATCTTAAGGCCTCTTCCATAGCTTTTGCCAAAACACTGCAGAGGAATCCAGCGACCAGCTCTGTTTCCCGTCCACGGGCAGAGAACAGCAGCCTTTTACACTGGAAGGAATGTGGAGGTATAGTTGAAGGACTCGTCACAGCTGGAGACATGTTAGCACCCTGTTAGCAGGTCTGCAATGTCAATGGTGGAAAAATAATCCATAAATTAGCTTTTCTAATACAGTCTTGAAAGGAGAAATGTTTTTCACAGAGATTTTAATGATTTAACAGTTAGTTTAATAAAAATGCCCCACGTATCTGATGACAGGGATCTTCAAAATACATAAATTACATGATTAATGTGTTCCCTTTTATAGCATAGAGCTCCGGATGCTCAAAATAACATCCCTTGGAGAGATCTTTATGCACATATTAGACATTGCATCGTGGTTAAAAGGCTTTTTTGTCATAGCACAGTAAACACAAATGAATGCTGCATGGAAGAATGGGATGGGTAAGTTATGTTCATGTTCAGCTGTGTGTGTGGTGTCTAGTGGGCCACCCAGCGACAAAGCTCATTAGTTTCGGCAACACATTACTTCATGTTTCAGGTTAAATATCATTACACAAACCTCATTGATCATGCTGCTGTGAATGCAGCTGAGCTGATGACAAAGACCACAAATGTGATACTTGCTCTTGTAACTGGATCTGCATGTTTTTGTTCTCATTTCAGAGGCGTGTGCACCCAGTTTGGTCAGCGGCATGTGCCTCATTTAGAAATCAAGCAGGGATCATTACAACAGCACCAACAGCCCCCCCCCCCCACACCCCACCCCACCTCTCTCTCTCTCTCCCTGTCTCTCAGTAGTAGCTAACACGTTTTCAGACGTCAACAGATGTCAAATTACTGCACAATTAACCCAATGGGCCTCCTTGCCACGACTACATTGTGTACTTTGCTAGAAGAAGGCTTGGCAGATTGGGCTTTTGATTTCTATAAAATGACAAGTCATCAATCATGCTTAACACTCTCTCCCCACTCCCCTGCACACTTCTCTCTCTTCCCCACAAGCTTTCTCCCCACTCTCTCGCTCTCTCTCTCCCTGACCTCACTTTATACTCAACATGCTCTTTTTCTGCCCCCTGACTCTTTGTCCCCTCCCTCCTGTCACTCTCAGTCAGGAAGAAAAAAGGTCAGTGTGAGAGTCAGCAAAGAGAAAGAACAGGAGAATAAACAGGGGAGAGAGATCAAGAGCATTTTACACCCGGTATAAATATTTGCAGAAATGTGGCTGCAACACGTGGAACACACATGAAGAAAAGGAGAGAGCGGAGAACATTGCAGCAGTCAGATTTTGGCACACATGCACATGTGACCCACATGTAGGCATGCGCATATACACAAACCTACAAAGTCTTTCTTAAATCTCCCTCTGTTGATGGCATTCAGGCTGGCAGAATGGCGTAGTGAGCGGAAAGACCACCCTTCAGCTTTGTTTCTTGTGGTGGAACCTGTATGTACAGTAACAATGTCATGTCCTTGAGCACAGAATCAAATCTCTCCAGCTCCAGCTGACCATGTGCTTCATATAAAAAACTTCCCATGTCAAATCAACTCCACTGATTACTACATTAAGGGACAAAATACAATCTTAGCAGTGCAAGTTACACTAGGAGTGAGAGTGTGATCTGTCGACATGTTGAAGAGCTTTCTCTGTTGTCAGTTCCCCATCAGACCTAAGTCGCCCACAGCTGGTCTCAGTCTCAGCACCTCCCTTCTAATCACTGACAAACAGGCAAACACCCTGTGATGCCAAATCTAGATGTCTTGGCTGTGATTGATGGACAGGTGAGGAGACCCTGTCACGCAGAGGGTGATAGCTCACATGAAGCATTTGGGTGCTGACAGAGAGATAACTGTATACCAGCGGGTGATGGATGGCATGACAGACTCGGTCCTGGTTGGCCAGATTAGACTTGCTGACAAACAGCAAGAAGCACAATTTAAATTCACTGTTCATCTTTTCTAAAAATGTCAAAATAACTAGTAATTGGCTAAAAACTGCTCCCCAAATTCCTGTCTAACCATCATGCATTGCTCTGTGTAGCTGCACTACAGAACAATGTGGAACATCCCTGCTGCCTTAAAAGGAGGGAAACATCTCACTACACAGAAAGGCAGTCGTGACAAGAGATGGTAGCTCTCTGTGCTGTCTTCCTGTCTCCGTTCATTGCAGTCACATTCATTCAGTGCTCTGTCCTCTGTTTCCATCTCTGTTTACAGCACCCTTTTAGGTCTTGTTGTTTGACACAAAACATATCCTGAGAGCTACACAAAGCCTCATATCATAAATGTAAAGCAGAGATTGTGACATTGTATGTAACTAATGGGTGCAGATTTTTAGATATAGAATCTTTATGAATTTCAATTCCAATAACCTTTTAAAAACACATTTTATTTTACAGCTCTTAAACAGTAGATACTCAATAACAAATAGACTACAAATGTAGTTGAAACTTGATTATTCTGCTAAATTCAGCATGCACAGATACTTGTCAGTCAGACCTCAGTTTTTGCTGAGTCAGTGAATTATTTAGATATCAGAGGTGACCTGGTAAAATCACCCTGCAGATGATACATTTTTACATTAATGGTGGAGCCTCTGCGACCCACCCCTTCTGCCTTTATCTCTTTTAATGGAGGGTTAAAAGGCCATCAGCAGCCTCTGCCTCCTCCCAGTTCAGTCCAGTGTAACCTCCAGGCTGTTCATCTGAGGCTTCAAATGCCCTGTGCAGCCCTGGGTAATTGAGTGGTGAACAGATAAGGAAACTAGCTGGGCTGATCTGCTAGTATGAGGAGGGGGGAAAGAGCCTGTAGAGGGTCCCATGAGCATCAGGGTCATTTAGCTGCTCTCCCTGGATTGGCAGTGGAATGTCAGAACCAACCAGACACATTTTATAGACCTATTTACTAAAGACAGTTTGTCAATGTCTTTCCAACAACAGAGCCTTATTATTTTCATACTATTTGCTTTTTCAATTCAAATGAAAGAGGAGGTCACAGAGTGTTTGACCCAGTTAAACTGCATGTTTTTAACAGTTTCTTGACTTTGGTGTAATTCCATATCATTTGTTGGATGGATGGATGAATGGATGGATATTTGTGCTAAGCTAAGCTAACATACTTCACGTAGCCAAAACATGACACAACATATACAATAAAGAAGATGTACCAGGAAAACAGAACAGAACTCAAACAGTGACCAGATCATGTAATCTTTAATTAACTCTGTATTCTGTCTCTGTTTCCTCACTCAGTGGTTTGTGTGCTCCTCTCTTCTGACACTTCCAGCTGCTCTCTCTATCAGCTGTCATCACTTCTACTCCAACATCACTGCCAATTAATTCTCCACATCCACACACTACTATTCAAGAGCATGTGTTTTTTTGTGAGCTATTCTTAGGAGCTACATCAGTGGTGTTCAAGGCTGTGACGTCACTCCAGAGGCAGCTGGTTTCATTCTTATGTTCTTCTTGCACCCACTCACAGGGCCTGGCAGAGTGCTGAGTAATAGCTTAATGCTAAGGAATGTTCTTCTTACTTGTAAATGACTACAGGTTCTGTTTCCTACTATCCTCTTGAAAAGCACACAACAGAAAATACAAATTTTACCTTGGATTACTTCCCTACAGTTTCTATTGCCCATGAATCCCTCATTAGTGATCCAGTAGTGAGTGCAATTAAATAAAATGGTAATATTTTGATCATGATTCTTAGGTGTGTGCAGGGCTCCGTTATGCTGCAGTTCCAGAGTGAGATTAGAGGGAGGGGGGGTAATGAACCCTCGGGTCCTGTGCTGGCCCAGTAATGGCCCAGTTTTATCATCCTACGACTTCCTGTAGCCTCCTCTCCTGGGAAGGCCTGCTCGAGCTCTGCTGGAAGCCCTCTGATAAAAACCCTGGCTAATGTTCACATGCTGCTGGGAATGAGAGAGAGAGGGAGAGAGAGAGAATAGAAAGAGAGAGAAGGTCTAGAAAGAATCTAGCACTGACTTCCCTTCTTAACATGCTGAAAATGATTTCATAAAATGTGATGCAGGATCGTGGCGACACAAATGATGGGAAACCCTGTTGGTAGTTAGTCAGCGGAAAACAGAGCAGAGTATAAGATTGAACAGATGAGGGGAGGGAAGATTGTTATTTTGGTGTTTTTGGCCCCAGATGAGAGTAAGTCCAGTCAGAGGATAGGCATGCTGGACACCAGGCATTAAAAGTCATGGGAGCAGGGACCAAGACGAGCAATGATGGTCACACACCCTCACATGCTCCCATGGTACCACATGCTTCCTGTGTTGTAAAACAAAGAGACTGGTTTAAGTGAAGGAAAAGGTACAGCAGTGGATGATGAGGTGTGGAACACTCAGGCTCAGAAAAACTAAAAACTCACTGGACATTACTGTAAAGAGAAACGGAAGGGGAAAGAGATAGAAGATGGACTGATAACAGCTCTGTAGGACATCCACAGCCTTACATACATTATAAGTGAACTTACACTGACACTATGTCAGCACACGTTAGTAAATCTTAGGGCAGATTCTCAGTTTGTGAATGTCTATGTGACACTTTCTCACATGTCTGTGGAGTATCTGCTTTTCTTTAGGATGGGCTGCATACAATCCATCATATCCATTTATAGCTATACTGTAATTCAGAGTTGTCACATTCACATAACTGTATCTAACCTTAATAAATCAGGCGTCAGCGGCCTGTTTCTGCCCACACACATTAAGCTACAGCAGATTCTGGGTGCTGCCATTAGGTTGGCCTGTTGCAGTGGAGCAATTTAGATAACTAAATACAACTTATCCTTCTCTTCTCTTGTTAGCACTGTCTTTTACTCTAGCAGTGATGTGACATCTCTACTTTAATGCTTTAACTTTAGCTGTGAGTTAACCATTAGCATAAACATATGCATGTGCTGACTGAATGTGATGTGTTTAGTGAGAACCTGTTGAAAACCTGTACTTTTTGCTGCTGTCCGCGTCCCCTTTCTGTTTCAAGTTGCCCTTTCAACTGATCAGCTCACATTATTATCATGAGGAGGATTGATGGCAATATGCAGATGAAGAAAGTGCATTGTGCATTCTTATGATTTGCCATTTCAGAAAAATCCCAGAGAGAAAAAGATGGAAACTTCATCTCACTGGAACAGAGGCCAGAAAGAAAAGGCGGCTGCTATCTGGCTCTCTGTACAATGTTATATCATCCCAAATGATGCCAAAAGATAAAAGGCCCTCTTGATGTCCGACACAGAACCGGTGCTGTCCGGGTGGGGTGGATGCACAATGTTGAATCATTTCCATTAGGGCCTAAATTACCTTTAATAATAAAACAACAGACAATTACTGGGGCACCATTAGCATGGCAATGAAGTGTTTGCTGGTGTATGTGGCCTGGGCCAAACATGTGGTTCGGCTCATGGAAGGCCCACCGTTATAAAGCTAACATTGTCATGACTGATGTATGGTGCCGTAGTAGTGGGCTCTGAAAGATCCATTTGTCTTCTCAATTAAAGCTGAGAGGGGGAAGAGAGGAACGGGATATGGGGCCAGCGAGGTTAGTCGGGCTACCCCCTGTGCGGTCCACACTCAAGAACATGTGGTGGGGGCGAAGCTCTCTGTGTTTGTGTGTTTGTAAGAGAGAAAGAGGGAGAGAGTGAACAAGTGTGTGTCCGACAGTTGGATGCAGGCCAGATGAAGCCTGGGAGTTGTTTTGGCAGCTCCTTTTCACCTAAATGCCCCTACCCTCCCACCTCACTCCCTTCTCCCATATCTTTTCCATGCTGTATTCCCCACCCCTCTCCATTTGCCATGAAGTCAGGAATCTCTTCCCTGAGGCAGAGGCCACTTTAATGTGGGAAGCCTGGCAAAGGCAATCAGAGACCCAGACTCTTCTACGCCATTCACACACACACAGAGACACACAAATGTGCTCTTAAATGTAGACATACACTCTGAGTACTCTCTTATCTGACTTGACGACATGGCATGCATGTTCTCTATTTCCCTCCATGTTCTAACACTGTCTCACCCTCACGCACTACAACCAAGATAAGAGCAAATGAGGGAGCAGGGGGAAGAGGGGAGCTATTATTACAAGGCTTAAAGCTGCACAAATCAGTTTTTTTTATCCATTGGGGCAGTTTTCAACAACTGATTGAATAATTATACTATCTACAAAGACATTCTTTGATGCTTGTCAGCTCATCTGGTTCATACATGATGTTTTTCATCTTATTTTATCTGACAAATTAGCTTAAGTACAGCTCCACTTAGACTGTTTTCTCCTTGTGTTTAGTTTAATAATTGGTGAAGCTGATGAACCCTTTGCTGTCAGCGCTGGGAAACTCAATTGATGTGAAATTATCACTTCCTTCAAAATGCTCTTTATTACCTAAAATGTGACATTATTAATTATCCATTCATATATAACAATTAACATCAAGGAACTCTAAATGACAAGTTGCACCCATTTTTTTTTTCTTCGATTTCTCTGTTTGTCATTCAGGGCCTGAAGTGGTCTGCACTAAACAACCACTGAGACTAAACAAGTCTTTGTAATGTCTCATTTGTTATGTGAAGTAGCCTTTCATTTGCATCACAGCTCAAAAAAAACTTAAATGGTTTTGTACTTTTGCTTTGGTCATTTTATTCTCTTTATGTTGTGTGTAGAACAAAAGGCACTGTTTTCTGTGAAGACGTCAAAGGTGCACACTGCGGATACTTTTGTGCATGAGTAAGTAGAGTATAGCACAAATACTGCACTAGCTTTCTTTTGGTATAAAATGAACACTATTTAATAATGATGTGTTGATTGTTTTAGTAGCTGTGGTGCTTAAATTAAAGCTATTTAATCCCTTATCACATAAACATTCGTTTGCACAGAAACCTTGCACACTGTGAGGATAGAATAAAATGACAAAGACAATAATGTGGCACATATTTGTCACTGTTCACTCTTTACAAAACCAGGCAGATTATTAAGTCATGCTTAGCTTTATATGCTACTTGAGTACAGTCAGATTGGTTGTAAACTTTCTGTTTTGTGAATTGTTCCAGGCTGTTCTGCAATCATCTGGCACCATCTTTTAATCCACATGTCACATCCTTGCGTTGCTGTTAAGAGCTTTGTTGTGGGAGATCATTTTATCAGGGGCCATTTTTCAGCATGACTTCTGTAAAGAATGGAGGATCTGTGGCTGTAGGACAGTAAATAGTACAGTATGGACTTCATAAATGTAATTAATCTAAACATAACATGTAATGTGCACATCAAATCTGAACTCAGCTACACTTCATCACATTTAGTGAGTTATTGACCACCCTCTTTATCAGCATGTGTAACACATTTAAACCTGATAACACTACAGCAAATGAATGAGATATAAATGAAGACATATATTGATAACAGATCCTGAATTTAGAAGGATTTCATTGATAATTGTATCCCAAAGGCAGCTTCGGCTATGAACACGCACTGACTGGGCTAATGCAACTGAGAAATCATAATAAAGGCAGTATTGTTCTAAAACTCCTCATCCTGTCCAACAGCTCCTAATTGGCCCTTCTCATTATCCTGCCTCAGTGGTACACTGTTGGTGGTATGCAGTGTAATGGAATAGCACTTCTAAGGGGCACAGGGGAAGTGCACTCTATGCTCAGTGTGTGATGCTTTTTAATTCAAGGTCTCATCCAATTCCCTGTTGCTGCTTGTACTGGAACATCTGGAGCAGGCGTTAGCCCTCCGTCTGTGTGTCTAATAATTGCTGGCAGCACTGAGTGTGCAGAGGCAGGCTAACAGACCTGATTGGTTGCCCGTGAGGCCATGCTCCTCCAGCAGGCTCGGCCATCTCTCTCAGAGTTACTTGTTACTGTACAGCAGAGAATGCTTCTTTCACCTTATTTCAACTCCTGCTCTCTTCAGCTGTCTGTCAGTGTTGTGGTAAAAATCTAAAATAAAGTAAAGCATGTGCCGTGCTTAAGAAGGTACAGGCACTTTTGTATCACAAAGTAAGCTGACACTGACCAACAGGAACACAGTGTGGCTTGACGCTGCTTTAGAACTAAGCTCCTCTAATGAGCTGCTGGCCACATTTTCCTTTGTATTTGTTGTGAAAATGACTTAAGCAAGTGGTTTATGGCGGAAATATTTTGAGCGTAGTCTTCTGGTGTGAAACTGTATCCTGTGCTGCATTATGGAAATGTGGGGCTCCAACAGAGTGCTAAGCAAACTGAGGCAGCTCTAATAGTGTGGTGCACTCTAATGAAATCAGCAACCCCAGGCCTCAGGAATGAGATCCATGCACCGCTTTTCATTCCCTGCATCCTCACCCAAGCCGTCTTTTCAATTGGGCATTCCAGTGCTGGTTTTAAGGAGAAGAGGCCTCAAGTCTCATCTGGCTAAAAGGATGGCGGACTATCTCGGAATCTGTAGTACTTTAGTATTTTGGAGGCACTGTATGTTTCCTGCCAGGGTCAGATTGAGAACAGAGAAGGAAGAGATGTATAATGCACTGAATAATAGGCTACTGTAGTTGTGTACTAAACATACAGACTGTGCTGGAGACAATGCCAAGAGTCGTAATTTTAACTTTATATGGAGAGTCTGATGAGAAACAGGACAGAAAAACAGAAGAAAAAGGTTGTCTGTGGTCACAGGGCTGTCTGTCTTTCTTTTCTGTCTCACCACACAGTGACAACACACTCTAAATACAGACTATCATCTTAGAGGCATCTGCGTCAAAATACAGCATCAAGTGTGCGTCCGTCAATGTTAAACGTAATTTTACAATATTGTGATGACAAACACAAACAGCTTCAATGTGGGTAAAAGAAGTCAGCACTCCTGCCTTTTTCTTTAACTCGTCTAAAAGTAGGTCTTTGAATAAAGTAACTGATGTATCAAGGTTTGAGTTGCTTAAAGTCAGACCCTGATGTGGCAGTGTAAGAGACACCCACACAGTCCCACAGGCTGAGGAACCCTTAGGAAGTTCTGGGTTAATTAGATTTGTCCTACAACGCAGCTCAGCCCTTTCCACTTCAAATATTTATGGATCACACATCAGGAAATCAGACATTTGAGACCTCTGTGTGAGAGCTGACTAACATGAATTCTGCTCATACTCTGCTGCTCCCCCTAACCTGCCTGCACACTCGCACATACTCAAGAAGCAGCAACACAAACAGAAGACTGAATTCAAAGTGCTGGATCCACTCTCATGAGTACAGAAGAGTTTTTAAATTTAAATTTACTAAGTGTGATTCATAATTTATCTTAAGAGCTCTTGCATATAAAGAATACACTCAGGTTCGATATCTGTTTACCTTTATATTGATGTCCTGCACAGATTTAACTAACACTGCTTGCAGCATTTATTTCATTTGTTTGTATACATTTGAGTCTGCACACACTTGAGTATGGGGATATTCCTTTTTTAAAGGACAAATATCAAGCTGTGTTTTTATTTTAACATGACATATGGGGTGTAAAACTGCTGTTTATGCGGTGCCTCAGCAGAGATGTCGATCAGTGCTTTGCACACGTGTGTGTTTGGAGCTGTCTGTCTGTGTGGAGGAGCTGATTTGTGAGTGACAGCGTGATAAGAACTCCCTGTCGACTGCTCTGCTCTGTGATGGGTCACAGAAGACCCCCGATTCTCTCTGACCCCATTCGACACTTCAGGGACACTCTCTGGTTACTGTTTCCCCAGACTTCTGCCATAACCCTTGCCAATACACATGCACACACACAGTTATACCCTTAAATAGCCGTGTCAGACCGTTGCTCAGTAAGGCAAGACACTAAGAGACACAGACAAGCCACACTATCAGAGATGAAAAGGGAAATGCGAAAAAAAACATTTTTTTTTTAAAGGAGAGACAAAGACAAAGTTAAAAAACAGAAAGAAGTGGACTCTGAGGGAAATGAAGGGAGAGAGCCTGAGCGGTCTTGAAGGCAGCCAGACGCCTGTTTGCAGCCTGAGAACTGGCCTGTCCAACTATCTCTCTTTGTCCTTTAAAGCTCTACAAGGCCTGGGAGACGTTTTATAGTAGCAATCACTCAGATCCACTTGGCTTTTATTCCATCTCTGGATTCCATTGTATTCCATTACTGTTTCTAAATATAGACAAAGAGAAAAGTAAGCAGAAACCACCACTGAACAAAGACCACAAAAAATATTTTGCTCATAAAGTTTAAAAATTGAAATTGAAATAGATTAGAATTTATTATTTAAACTAAAATGCCATCACCAGGTGAAGATGCCGTTACAGTGTGCTGACACTGACCTTGTATGTTGTCTAAATGCTTGTCTGTTTGATATTGAGTGACACAACAGTTCTTTTGTGCGGTAACAAGATCTGATGTCGACAGGAGTGTTATGCTGCTATTTGATCCAGAGAATGAATGTTGTTTCTGTCCCAGAGGGTGGGGGGGTGCTGCTTTTCACTGAGCCTGCTGTGTCTGCTCAAGACCACACAGCCATGCAGCCTGAGACCCCGAGACCCCGAGACCCCAAATCATTAGATATAAGAGGTCTGTGAGACGCTTCTTGCTCCCAGCCCACCCCACCCCTTCACAGAACTGTGTAGACCAATCATGTGCTGCTAGCTGACAGACCGATGCAACAATTATGAGTATTTAGTGCAGCAGGGAGAATATGTGAAAACACACCCGTGCAGTGAGCACCTGGTCCATGTGAGCAAACATGTGTGACAGTGATAATATCTCTATTTGTGAACTATTTATTGCACTCTACTGTATTTTAAGATACTTTCAGAAATGTCTTTATAATTTTACGCAATTTCGTTGTACCTACCTCACCATATAATGAAAATATATTCTATTCTATTCTATTCTGTGCAGTTTCTAACTTTCAGCTAAATTTGCCAACAGAAGATTTCATCAAACATTGTGATACTTACACTCTCATTTAAATGCAAATAACAGAACACATTATTTTAGTGTCTATATTCAGAAAATAGCCCACAGGCCCTCACAGCATGTTAACGCCATCTAGAGGGTTCTATTAGTAAACCGCACCCTCACTCACACTCAGTGTTGTATAATATGTCTGTCACAGTGTTTACAGTTCCAACAGACAAAGCAAATTATTAACAATAAAAACATGAATTACACAATCAAAGTGCTCAAATTAAAACTCCCCTGAAAGCAAATAGATACCTTTACTTTGTTGTAACTAATTAAATAAACCTTCATCTAATCTCTGGACTCTTAATCTCTCTTAACCTGCAAATAAAACGCATTGTAATATTTAAAAAAAAAAAAAAAATAGTGACGAATTGCAACATATTAAAATGCAGGATTTAGGAACCCGAACACCTCAGATATGCGCCACCAAATACTCTAAATAAATGCAACTATTTAAATAAAAGGTTCTCCTCCTGCCCGGTGAAACGTGCACACTGTCCACAGTCACGTCAAGTTTTCACAGATCATTGACGCATTAATCTGCGCTCATGTCAGTCACCGATGCTCTCCCTCATATCAGTCTGTATTTACAGTTTGCAGGATCCATGGCTATTTTTTCTAGCTATGGCTTTCTTTATTCTTCCTCTACGACGTGTTGCAGCGCAGGTGCTATTTTAAGAGCAGACTTAAATGTTTCATGCGCAATATGTTGGTCATAACCCGTGCGAAGCGTCGTCGCTCCCGGACATGTTAGACAGCAATAATAACAGAAAAAAAAACATCATCTGGAAATCACTGAAAGAGTCTTTCAATTCTCAGCCAGACACAAAGTGCACAAAAGTTCAACTTTGTCTGACCAACCAAATATAAACTGAATAAAATTAGCAATCACTCCTTCAATAATAATAATAATAATAATAATAATAATAATAATAATGGGTGTTTTTTAATAATTATCCCATGTAATCTGAGGAGAAAAAGAGCTCACTATTTGCACACAAATCTTTGTCCCTCTCTGCTACGCCCTGTGAGTGCAGCACTTGGCAGCATCCATAACGGGAAACGTGTTGAAGCATTTTAGGACCATGTACCCGAGCTTGAAACATTAAATGAGTCACCTCTCTCTCTCTCGAGCCTTCCTTCTTCCTTTGGAAGGTTTCCTCGCCAGTAGGTCCTCCTTTTCCGAAGAGGAACCGAGAGACAAGCTTGGAGATGTGGGGGTCAAAGGGAAGTGGCCTACGTGAGAGTCTCATTTAGGACCAATCTGGAAAGCTGAGGACCTCTCATGTCTGGAGAAACAATAGAAGAATCGGAGCCAAAGTCTTTCAATTTTTATTCAAGTTTATTCTCACCACACTCTTAAATCACTCTAAGTTTCCCCGTTTTTCACTCTCAAAATAACAAAAGTATTAGTCATGGCATCATCATAATGGCATCATTTAAAATAATGCCAAAAACAATAATTTGCTAAAATTATATAGTTTGAAATCAAATAGCATTTGCTAATTATTTTATTATATAATTATATATAAAGACAAAATCATGATTACTGCCAATTGTTCTTGTAAAATGTGTGTCAGCGGCCCAGTTTACAGTACAAGCACTGAAGTGTGAGAACCTTGTCTTAACCTGCATACAGTGACCTCATCGTGTCCCCCCTGTCAGGACCCAGACACTCTTGTGGCAGGCAGGAAGGACAGAGTCTGTGTTATTCTTCCCCTCTACCTGACAACAATATTTCACTGCTCTGTGACCTTCACTGGCTCCCTACCCAGCCGACAAGTGTCCCACTCCCCTCTTGAAGCTCTCTGCCTCCACTCTTCAGTGCCATGGATCAGCCAGACTCCCAACAACCCTGACCTAACCTCACCATCAACGTTAAATCATTTGTCTGCCTTTTCCACCCTTGCAGACTTCTTCCAATTCTTTTCCTCAAACCTGCAACCATGACCTCCAGTCACTGCCACTTCTCAGCCCCCTGACCCTTCCTGTCCAGACACTGAACTTATGCATGTCCTTGTCCAGCCACACAAACCCCCAGAATCACACTCTCATACTTATTTCTCAACTATCCTCTTTATAGCCAGAAAACTTTTAGTCTGTGGTCTGCCCACCCTGTGATCAGGATTTATCAAAGCTTGCAGGGCCCAGCACTAGAACGAAGAATGCAGCTAGCTCCATTATGAGATAAAGGCCAGATGAGCAGGGATCACAGCCCAAGCTACCTGTCATTCGTTATCATAAATGTGGTATTAAATGTGGAGATAAGCGATGAAAGAAGAAGGAGGCAGGGTGCTGGGGATTACTGACGCACTGAAGGGTGTGTGTGTGTTGTAAACAGGCAGATGGTGCGGTCCAGTCCTGCTCTGTGTGATCCCCCTGACAGCTGGAGTAGATCCTCAGTGGAGGTGAGCTTGGACTCGTTGCCGAACTTCGAGTGCATCATGACTTTCCAGTGGAAATGCTGACCTTGTGTTTCTGTGTGTGTGTGTGTGTGTGTGTTCACATGGTAGTGATGTGAGGCAGGCAGCGTGACTGGTGGCAGTGGGGAGTAATTGTGATTGAGAGCATTACTCCTCACTCCACCCTAAGTCAGGCTGATACACACACACACACACAGGCTCTCCCATGGGTCATTCTGACACTGTCCAGATAAAGAGAGACTGATGGTTATGCAGACTCGTGGGGAGAGAGAGAGAGAGAGAGAGAGAGAGAGAGAGAGAGAGTATGTGTGAGTTTGTGTGGTATATATATTTATTTTTGTTTAGCCTTGGCGTGTTAATGTGTTTGCCAAACTTCTGACTTGTGTGTGAGGGAGAGATTTGTGAAGTATGATAAGCATTTTTTTTTTAATTTTAATAGGAGTTACCAGAAACATAAAACAAAATGGAATGGTATGTGATGGAATTGTTAGGTCATGAATTTCTTTAATATCTCTGAATATTTGTATGTTGGTTTATAAAAGTTTCAACACACACCAACTCTTATTTGTCTTGAATCACTAAGTTAGGGAGATTTTTAGTTACCACAGACGTATTCAGCACCAGAAAAAATGCATACATTTTGACCTGTTGTTCCAAAACTTCATGTTTGAAAGGATAATTTTTCTTGTATAGATTTTGTATATTAAGTCATTTTTAGAAAAAAAACTGATATTGATGATGTGGCTGTTGACATGTGAATCCCTCTGACAAGACTCTGACCTTTGTTTTATTGAGATAATGTGATTTCCCAGTGATAACGTAGTGTTGTTTTTACTAGAAAAGTGTGTGTGTCTCCGAGATGACACACACTCCAAAATGCACTTTAGGATTTGGCAGTAGAGAAGCAGCATACTTGTGAACCTCTTCCTGTTTGTGTTTAGTCACTTTTGCAACTCTGCTGTATAGAGGGAGTATATCTCAGTCACTGGGTCAGATCTGCATCACCAAGATTCACAGAGGGTCCCTGTCCAGCTCTGTACCAGCCTGCTGTTCCTCTTGGCTCCAAGTTGTTCCGCCCTGACCTGCACCATGCTTTCGCCCACAGGGGAACCCTGCCGATGGGGTGTGTGCTTGCGTGCGTAGGCCCCTGAGCCCCGGCCCCTGTGTGGTCTAGCTGTATGTGTATGTGTGTGGTCTTCCCGGCCCCCTGCTCATCTGTCCGAGGCCTGCTAACGGCCTGCCCAGTGACCACGGCTGTTTACTTTACTTCTGTCTGCACCAACTGAACTCTGATCGCCCGCTTCCTCCAGCTGGGCCAAATCAGGCCCCAGCTCCAGCTCTCAGCAGCCCATGGAGAGGCCCCAGAGTATGGGACAAGACAGGACATTGAGTCCTGGTGGATTAAGACACCTTCAGAGCCACCCCCAACTCATTTCTCCCCTAGCTCTTGTTCCGTACTGCTGGATGACTGGTAGCTATACCCCGGCATTTGGTTGCTGCAAGGCAAAGCTGCCTGTAATTATGCTGTCAGAGGCCTGTCCTCATTGGCCAGGGTAATTGGTCTCTCTGTAACAGTCAGTATCAGAACCAGTACAGCCTCTCTCATCAGTGGAAACAGACAGATTGGCAACTCTCTCAGAAGCAGACAGTCTGGCATTGGAGGTTACCTTTACATTTTCCAGTGCAAAGCCTGCAGAGGTTGACGTCAGTGATGGTGGCTGATCTGACAACGACAGGCGAGGAGTATTTTCTGTTTTCTGTGTCTAACAACATTTTTTATTCGGTGGAATATTATCATTTTTAGAACCGAGAGCTTAATAGGGATGATGTCAACATAGCCTTGTAGCTTCTCTTTGTTTAGGACCTCTGTCCTCAGACAGCATATAACCTTGAATTTATAAATTAACTTATTTACAGTGCAGGTCAAAGAGTCAAGCACCCAAGTGTGCCACTATACACAGGGCATATGATCCTACATAAATCCACTAAGTAATGAGGCGGGGATGGCGGCATACCTGCTCCAACCCCCCCCCCCCTCCCCCCTTGTTCTTCTGCCCCTGCCCGGGGTAATTCCACTTATTAAGGATGGATTGGTGTTGAGTGTGTGTGTGTGTGTTGTGCTTGTTGCGGAACTGAGGGACTGAGGAGTCAAGGGAAGAGAGGAGGAGAATAAGAGGGGAGGCTGGTAGTGTTTAAGACCAGTGTTTGGCCAGGGAAGCCAGGAGAGGCCCTCTGGGGTCACCCTCTACTGCTTTACAAATTGAGGTCTATGCCGACAGGCGCCAGGGCAGAGCCGAATGAGCGAGCCTGCTGACCTGTGACCCTGGGCCAGCCCTGGTGCAGGAGCCCCTGTAACCTGGGAGAGGGGACCAGTGACCTCTGGGGGTCACATTCCTCTTCTTCCTTCTCGAAGGCTGCAGGGGATTCCAGCACCCATCCTGCACAAATTAGATTTAACGCAGACCATTCCAAAAATAAACAGCTGGTTTAGACATAGATTTGTTCCAATGACCCTAATGTTGATTAAAACAACAGAGTTGAGGAAGTGAATTCGTTGACAGAGAGGTGGAAGAATAATGATTTAGTTAAGTATAAGGAAGCTTGATGTTCATCAGAAACATAACAACTGACTTTCCTACAGTCATGGGATGGACATGTAAAATCTTTTCACTGTCAGAAGCTCTGACAAACTCGTAACATTTGATCAAGATTTGACACTTTTTTATTCGTCATTTGCATATTAATGCCATTCTGAACCCCACCTCTGCCTTTTTATTTGACCTTTGTTCGCAAACATCAGACAAACATAATGCTGACTCATCTTTGCATTCAGAGGACATACAGGCTGTGTGTTCTCTTATGTTACCTTCTGTCATCATTTTCAGATTCAGTAAATTTAAAAACATGTCCACAAAGAGCAACTCCAAACTGCTGAGAAGTGCTGGTTTTTGTTTCACCTCTGAAGCCCCCCCCCCTTCTCGACACGCCTTTCTTCATCTTTCCTTCATTCCTTATCTTTCTGTATACAATGTGTGTAACCAGACCTCTGGTTTTCCATGTGAAGCAGAGGTACATCTGTCTGTAATGTAATGTTTCCTAACATATCATGCAATGTGGGTAAATCCTGACTGCTTAGATCCTGAACAAAACAAAACAGAACACCAGATCGGTGCCCTGTAAGCTCTGTGCTCCCCTGTCCTTACTGACCCCAACCCCTTATGCCATCCTAATGACAGCATTAAGCACTGCTGCTGTTGTGGGTGTCACCCAGCTCCTCTCTTTTCTTCATGTAAACAGATTCCCACCTCTCTGTAGTGCACTTCATGCTACGTTCTCTGGAGACCACTGCTTAATAGTAATTGCTTCAGGAAGCATGATCACCATGGTTCAGGGACTCCCTAATTCTATCAGAGGGTTAAAAAAAGGGAAGCAGCAAGGAAGAGAGTGAGGATAAGTTACAGAGGGCGAGAGTGAGAGAAATAAACACTCTGCGAGAGGCAGAACAAATTGATGGAAGGGTACATTTTGTGATTGAAAACGTGTGGCCGTGCTGTGAGACTTGTGAGAAGGATTGTCACAGTCCATTAAGCAGAGAAAGCATTCATATTCTTGTCACAGGAAATCTATGTGTGGTAGAATGGGAACAATTAAAGTTCCAGATTGCTTTTAAATGTAAATGACTGATGCTTTTATCACAGGCTTGAACTCAGAGAGCAACATGGAGAAGTCATAACTTCCAAAGCAGAACTGGATCAATCACACCGCCTTGTGTTATTAAGCCACTATATGGGCTCCAAGGGGTCTTTCAGTGGTCCTCTGAGATGTCAGAAAGTTTATGTAGCCTAAAAAGTAATGAAGTAAATGGAATATTCCTAGTAGATCCCCTGTTAACAGGTTAAACTAAGGGTGATGTAGCAATTGTGTTTATAGTGCAGGACCTTGCATTTGGGTAAATGTGTGTGTGTGTGTGTGGCCAGCTGGGGCACACCTCTCCTGACACCCACGAGATGAAGAGGCCAAGGGGTGCTGAGAATTTCCTCCACAGGTCTCTGAGCATGTCCACATACATGGTTAAACCTCACCACTGGAAACACATCCTGCCCCAATCACGTCACCCTCTAGTTGAGGCTCTCCTGGGCAGCAGTGTTTCCCATGGCTGACAGTGACACAGACAGCGAGAAGTGTCAGACCACAAGCCTGGGCTAGTCATTTCTCACCCAGACACAGCAGCTGAACACTCACATTTATCCCTCTCTGTATGTGTGTATGTGTGTCAGGCATCAGTATGTATATACGTCTATTTCCATGCCAAGTGTGCATGAGTGTTAAGAGACAAATCTCTCGCCAGCAAGACTCCCATAAGAGCCCCGTCCAAAAGGGCTGGTGACACATATAGAATAGCAGGAAGAGGGGACATCTGAGTGTGGCTGCTGGAATTGTGCCATTACATGTGACTTTGGATGCTTCTGCTCTCCCACGTATGTCACACAAGTAACAGTAGGGTAATAGAAATCTGTTTTTCTATGTAATTAGCTGATTATTACACAAATGTGTTTTTCTCTGAAGCTGAACAGACAGAAGCAGGAGATGAAGAGTGTGGAAGACTGACAGAGAGAAAGAGTCGTAAAGTGAACCAGCACTCCAGCATGCTATGTGTAGTGAACTGTGAGTGGCCTGTTGGTAGGTGAACCATTAGAGTCTGCTCTGCTCCATATCTGTTTACAGCCCCCTAACACCTCGGTGAGGCTCCTCACATCATGACTGCATGCACACATTCACATTTGTACAGTGAGCTATGCAGTGCCTTTTTTATGTTGGCTAAAACACATACTTGTGACACGCCCTTTATAAAGATATGTTATTCCTAAATGAATGTCTTTCTGGTATAATGTAATACATGCTATCTTTCGGCCTCAAGTAGCTTGTGCTGTCCTCTGATGCTCTGTGCTGGACAAGGGGGTTGCACGTGTCGATGGCGTTGATGGTGGTCAACTCCAGATGTGGGGCCGTAGTCCTCTGCTTATGTAGACTAAACCTGTGGAGAGAGGAGCTCCAGGCCTCCCTTGGCTCATCCTTACACTGTAGGGCTGTGGCACACATGTGCACCTTCCAGCCTGGGCAGCCATACAATGTTACACCATCCATGTGCAACTAAAACATTGGTATGTTGCATCAGGGGGTTTACTGTTAATGCTGCCTCCCGTTGTTACAGTGAACACTCAAAATAGCATTGAATATGACACAAAGGCAAAAAAGTTGGTTACTGTTATTATTATTAATAATTGATCTGATCTGTTTTACATATTTTAGATTTTAGAAGAAGAATTACAGCATAGACTGTGAGGAACCTTTGTGAAATCACTTGTGGGTCTCCCAAAGACCTCAGCGTGGACCCAGTTCCTTAAGTCTGTCTAACTTCGGGTTGATTGCAGTATGGGTCAAGCATTGAACCACGACTGGAGTTTGGCAGTCTATGAGAATTGACTCACTTGTTGCAGTTTTAGGCACTTCTGCATTTGCAGAGGTTTCCCATTGGTTTTATGCCAGTCTTTGTTCCAGCTGAAAGTGTAGATAAGCACAAAGTCAATCACAAGTGTGCCCTTCTAAGTATTCACTGGAGCACTGATTGTTGCCAGTTATGTTATGTTCACAAATTTAATTACTGCCATGATACACAGGAGTGTACAACAGTATGCACAACTTCAGCAGTGACTTAGATTGTCCTAAGAGGTGTGTTGTGGCAGAATCAGCAGCTATCATCCCTCTGGACTTAAACATTTCCTTCCTCTTAACAATTTGTTCCTATCGCTAACTTCCCGTTTGGCCTCTGTCTTCATGCCAGCCACCCCTGGGAGAGATACATGATATCATATCTCAATTATGACTGTAATTTAACTTTGCTACACAAGAAGGTCTTGTCTCTGGGGGGGACATCTTTATGTCAAAAATTTAATCTAGGATCAAAAAGGCTGTGAAATTGATGAGACAGTTTAAAGACATGTCTGGTGAGGGTGAAATGGAAAGCAACCATCTCTCAGTTTCCCGTTAGCACACTGCCATTGAGTCAGAGGTGGAAGAATAGGAGAAAAAAATACAACCCTGGTGTAAATAGAAATCTCTGCACCGCCATCCTTCTGCCTCTGTGTCCTTATAACCCACACAGTGTGGTGAAAGTCCTTCCTGTTACCTCCTCATCCTTCCAACACCCATGCTATTGTATTCTCACCCTACTGCCTCACCTTCTTTCCTGTCATTGGACTTTTGGTTGTATGGATGGCAAAAATGATGCAGGACATGTGTAACTTTTTGGCTGGTGTTCAGGGTTGGAGGCTCTGTTTGTCTTGGGAGAAACAGCCTGAGTTGTGTTGCTGCCCGCCCTTTGCCGTGTGGGGTTATTGGCTTGTATTAATGCAGTCTTTGCAGGTGAAAGGCAGGCTGTAGATTTCAGGGAGGTCTGTCAGTGAAACAGGTAGAGTGCAGACGTCTCCTCTGATCTGCCTCCCACTGGAGAGAATTGTGTTGCCATTGTAGCCCCTGGACATTTGACGATGGGGAAATATTTTCATAACTGATTGTGTGTGAGTGTGTATGACCGAGAGAAGGAGCACTAGGGTGACATGTTCTCCGAATTGACATGGAAAAAATGCAGCTGCTCGATAACCCCCACCCTACATCTTTCCTGTGCTTCTCTCCCTCAATGGAGAGTATTCGTATTCCATACCAGAGATATGGGGAGCAGGGCTGGAATGTACTGAGCTCTGGCTTCTGAGTGAAAGGCATTGTAATACTTTTGACACTAATCACAGAGTTCACATATTGGTTTGATTTCTGCAGATCGGGCTCTAATGGCCAAACACTCTCAGGGTTAATCAATGTGTGAGTAGACAGGGCAGGGTATAGGTCTGGGGGCCTCACAACTACACAGGCCGCCACGTGTGTAGCTGCTGGTGTAGAAACACATTGCAACTCACTGGTGGATCTGAGTTTACTGCCTAGGATGAGAGGGATAAGAGGAGAAGCAGAAGGAGCTGGTAATGTATGGTGAAGAAGGTCTGTTGTCTGACAGAGACACAGCAGGATGTACAGCTAGATAATGGGCTGGGAGTGAAGAGACTCCAGCTGGATCACTGCAGTGCCTCCCATAAAGTAAAGGTCACAGGTTCACTCCAAGTTTCTCAGTAGTAGAGCATATTATTTTAATAATAATAATACAAAAATATATGAAAAATTGAAAGAAAATAATTAATTGGTCAATAATATCTTTGTTTATAATACTATATTTAAGTTATCATATGCTCTGTCCTTTTATATAAACCACAATACTCTCAGATAACAGAAACAGAACAGAAAAAAAATATTTAGTTTCCTTTTTTCTCCTCCACTAAAACCAAACCCAGTTCTAAAACCAAGACCTGGCCTGTTGTGGTCAAGGCTTGGACACTGTGGCTGCCACATTGTGGGTTTATAACACCAGAGAAAAGCAAACAATTCAGAGAACGTCATATGGTAAGTCAGTTGAAAAATATACAGCATGGCAGAACAGATCAGCATGAGGAGCATCTAAGGAAAGCCCATATAAAGAGTTTTGTTCTGCAATGTGTCTCTGTTACACCATTGATTGATAACACCGAAAATTCTATTTGTCTACAGCTGTCACTGTGTTGTATTACATCAGCCTGGACATATGATATAGGAATGGAAATTTAAAGTCATGCTTTTTAAAAAATGTTAAGTATTACAGTTATGAGAGGAAGGCCAGATTGTGTAAGCTGTAATGAAAAAGGCAGAAGGCCTGCTGTGTGGCCTGGTTTCACTGAGAGACTTTAAACAGATAATGTGTCTTTCTCTTTTGACTGATAAGCACACTCACACACTTACACACAGCCTTCTTGTGGCATGCTGACTGTGTTTATTTCAGCCCGGACACAGGGCAATAAAGCACACTCATTGTCAGTACCGAGCCCAGTCATGTGCTCTTCTTTACCCGACAATCACTGACGCAGCCTGGGCAGGGATGTTGGATCAAGGGCCCCCTCCGCTGGAGAGCCTGGAGAGATCTGGCTGTTAGGCTGATGTGTGACAGCATGTGTTTACTTATTACGGTGCTGACTGTATCTTAAGTGACAGTGTGGATGATCCATTATGGTTGAGTCCAGGTCCCAGAAAGATAAATAACTAGATGGCCAAGAGCCACGAGACCTATTTAAAATGCTGAAAAAAAAGCACTGTGCTGAAATGTGTCCCCCTTCCTTTCTGTGTGTGTGGCTGCAAATTTGTGTACTCAATATATAAACCACCTCAGTGTCTGTTGATTCAACATGGAAAGCTGTGCTACAGATAAACAGTTTTATTTTTGGCCCCTAAATTAAAAAGACAGTTTTAGTCCAGATTAATGAGTGGTTAACATTTTGCAGTTAATATGATCTGAAGTGAGGTGATTGCCGACCAGTGATGTGTGTTTCTTTTATTGATTTATAATCGTTACATATGTGACTACATGTCATATGACAATATATGCCCTCAAAGATTTGCAGCTGTGATGGTGGACTAAACTTAGTAAAGAGAAACACTTTTCATTGAGGGAATCTTCAAGTTTTAATCATAGCTTTCAATAAAATGTGTAGCCTAAAATGTGCAAAATGTGCCTAAAGAGGCATTCTGTTATAATATAATAACTTCAGTGTCATGTTTGGCTTGTTGTTGTGTAGAACTAAATGCAGAAACAACTGAGGCAGATGTAGGGGGAGCTTCGGTGACCAAAATTAAATATTACCCTTAACTGAACATTAAAGTGGTAAGAATATTGGATGCCCTCCAATGGATTAACTTTGTTGTATGTGCATTACATCACCAAGTGTTGGTGTGTGTGTCCCCACATATAAAGGAGACAAGTTTTGTGCATGCGCTCGTGGTCCAACGTGTGCAGTTGTTTTGAAGTGCTGTTTATGTTAAGCTGTGATTAACACCATCCAGGTGCACTTGTTGGCAGCGCTGTGCAGCCGCTCTTTCAGACACTCGCACATTTTCCCTCTGCCTGGGTCCAGTCATCCATATTTACAGTGCTGGACGAGCCAACATGCTGAACTGCTGACCACCATTTATTCTAGGACTGTCTCGTAAATGGTGCTTCTCCATGGATTGAAAGAGCGCATGCGTGAAAGCCAAAGAGATGGGTGGGAAAGGAAGAATTCCACAGTGACAAAGAGAGTAAGTCAGTGTTTGCACATGGAGGGTGGAGGAAAAGGAGGTAGGCAGCGGTGAGGGGGTGGCGAGAAGAAACAAAAGTGTGTTCGGAGGTGTGATGGTCTGCTTCAGCAGCAATGAGCTGAAGATGGACGCCACAGCCAACATTCAGACGGCATTCAGACAGCGTTCAGCATTTCATTAACCCTATCTCCACTGGTCTAGACAGGAAAGCCAGTTGTAGGCCTCACACAACCACTGCCCTGTGAGGGGGAGCTGGTCAGAGGGCTGGATGTGTGTTCGTCAGCGCCCCCAAGGAGCAGGAGCCTGTTGATTCAGTGCTGGTAGTGCACAGTGTTGTGTGTGTATTTTGTAAAATGGTCAGTGTGGTTTTGGATACAGAAGACATCGCTGTGAATTCATAACCAAGAAAACGTCAGGAAGTGAGGAGGAACAGGACACGCAGAGGTCAGTTTAAGGCCAATGTACAAAACACAGCCGGAAGGTGGAACAGAAAAACAAACATATTATTTATTTTTCATATATGACCTGGAAGGTGCCGGACAGAGATGTAGGCAGTGGGATAGTGAACACTGTCTACGTTTTTGAAGGAGAAGATGATTGACGAATTTGCAGTCTTCTTCACTGGTATGTGCAAAACATTGTGTAAGAGTGGTGCAACTCCTGACATTT
Organism: Parambassis ranga; assembly: GCF_900634625.1. Taxonomy (NCBI): domain Eukaryota; kingdom Metazoa; phylum Chordata; class Actinopteri; family Ambassidae; genus Parambassis; species Parambassis ranga. The sequence continues at coordinate 15,058,408 of NC_041024.1, read as the reverse complement.
ATCAAGGTCTGACTCCCTCTCTGTATCAGCACAATTGCACCTGTGTTTTAGACATTTTACTGGAACATCTAGCAGGTCAAGGAAATTGTTCAGGCTTTATTGATGTTGTCTTTAACACATGAATAAAAATCATATAATTCTGGAGAGTTTAACATTTATGGACAGCATCAAAACACTTCATCAAATTTAAAACACTTAAATGGAACAGCTGTACTAATAAAAGTACATTTATATTCTTATGGAGAGGCATAGTTGTTATAGTTATAGTGTAATGTGTTATAAATTGAAACAGAAAACTAATATAGGTGAACTGTATTTACTACATACTGTAAGGACAACCTCTGAACATTCAGCAGAAACCTATAGCCACAGCCTGGACCCAACAAGCCAAATAAGTGGTAAAGCCTGCCTCAATGTAAAATAAATATGATGTCAAACAGATGTTGGCTTATTAGTGTTGTGTGTTTTAATTACTTTCCGGGAGGACTGGATCTGATTACAGATAGAGATATTCAAAGATGAGCGGCACTTCACAGCTGTCATAAAAACAGTGAGCTCATCTCCTATTAATAATATTTGATCAAATCAGGCCTTCAGATTACATCCTGCAAGATTTAAGGCTTTTGTCACAGTTCACTTTTCGGCCTGTATTTTCAGCCTGATTTTAAGGAAACCCTAAAGGCCCCAGCTTTGACATTTTTACGTCTCCATCTTTATTTAAGCTAACATTACAATCTGTTTACAGCACTCCCATAACCCCGCTGCTATGACAGTAAAAGAAGAGCGTGTACTTTTGATTAAACTACCACAGTCGTGTGTTTACTTCTCTTTAAGTGGAGGTCACAAGCATTTTTTTTTCTTTCATTCCCCTCCTCTCCCCAATAAATCTCTTTCCGGCCGAGCAGAAGAGGCTTAGGGCAGAGGGGAGAGACAGACCCCGCTCTCGGTGGTCTTCTGCAGCCAGTGCTCAGGAGAGCAGGAGCTAAAAAAATAAACTCTCGCCTCTGGCACTGAGGGTGGGCGATGCCACTCTGCGACAGGGGACGGCAGGCTCTGGCGAGTGTTACTGAACTGTCACTACCCCCATCCCCTTTGAGCAACCCCATCACTCCCCATCTGTGTCCCTCTGGAGTGGGTTGGGCAAGCAGGACAAGTGGGGCAGGGTCAGAGCCAAGCATTCCCTGCATTCCCAGCCAGCTGCGAGGCGGCAGGTACAAGCAACACACACACTCACACACATACACAGAGGAGGAATAAATGCGCATGCTCACACAGCTGCTATAGTGCAGGCCACCGGGGAACACGTCACTGTTGTCAGATTGAACAAGACACAGAGCTAATCCAAACCAGTTCCAGGCTTCACTTTAACACACTGACACACACACACACATGCAAAAACAAACATACGCATGCACACAGGTATACTCACACTCAGCTGCAAAAGATTGTTATCCTTCACAATTACACAAACAAAGCCATGTGATATATTTGTGTGTGTGTTTGTATGTATGCATCTCTGTGTGCATATATGTACTTATGTACGTGTGTGTGTGTGCATGGTGTGCACATGAAAAAGAAAGAGAGAGAGAGAGAGAGAGAGAGAGCAAGACCAGCTGGTTAATGTTTAACTGGAGCAGCTCTTAGTGGACTTGGCGTGCCCTGACAAAATCCATTTTGTGATGGAGCTGTGATTACAATGATAGGCCTGGAATTATGATGTTGGCTCTTCCAGGCCCCAGTTTGTTCACAGCTGTAGGCTGCACCCATCCTTTGTGCACTCATCCTCCTCTCATGCTCTTCCTTCCATTCTCACCTCATTACAGTGAAGATAATTTGCACATATTAACAAAGAAAAGTCAAGTTGCACCCATACCGCACTTTCAGATGAGTGCTGTGCATACAAAATAGCTGTCCTGAAGTTTGTTTATATAAAGAAATGTGTAAAGATGTGTTTTGAATAATTAATATATAGAGTGTGGGATATTCTTTGCATGATGAGTGGTGAAACAACCATCTGGAGTCGCTTGCAAATACTCTCATTGTTTAGTGAAACCTCATCTATTAGCAGTGATCAGTGAGATGAAACTGACTTTCTGAACCCCGCTCAAACACAACACAAACCAAATGTTCATTTAGCACAAAGCTCCCCCAGCATAATTGGACTCATTTGAGATACGGGGAGAAATCAAACCCCATCATGTGGAGATGCTGAGATACATTTTTCCATTCCTCCTTATTCATCCAATTCAGATCTAATCTCCTCCCTCTTCTCTCACAGTCACTTCAGAAGGGTAAAGGCATGATGGCAGCACACACTAACACTCTTTCTGTAACACACACACACACACACACTGATAGACATATTGGTTAGATGTTCTGAAAAATGCTGCAGTTTAAATGGCTGCGGTTCACTTAGACATGTTGCTGCTCTAAACACTCCTGTATGTGGCACTCCCATTGTGTCTGTATCTGTCCGTTTGGTCGTTTTCACTCAGTCCACACTTCTTTTTCTAGAGAGTATGTGTTTGTTTGTGTGTGTTAGGATAAAGAAGAAGGTATTTGGATGAGGATTGGGGTGGTAGTTATCAGGACATAATCTACACATGTAATGCACCCAAACTCTCTCTCTCTCTCGCTCTCTCTCTCCCCCCACTCTGGCCAGGATCTGGGTGTTCCAATCCACAGCACTACCCTCTGTCCTCTTGCCTCGGCCTTCCCCTGCATGCTAAATGTTATCCTTTGGGCTCCTAATTGCCTGTAATTTGCTCGTTGAAAGAATCCCCAGCTTGTCTGGACCAGCGACTCGTGGTAACCTGAGAACCCCTGAGGAGGAGGCAGGGGAGGAAAAGTGGAGAAGGGAGGGAGGCCTGAAGAAGCCAGGGGAAGTAGACAAATTAAGAGGGCAGGACATGAAGGTGAGGAGGAAGAGATGAGGTGAGGACCGCACTAAGGAAGACAGCAAGATCCATTTAAGATTTTTATATAAATCACTGTTTTAGTGCACAACAATGGCTACAAGAGGGCAATTATTGCATTTTTATATTTTCTAAACAGCGATGACACTGCATCATTTTAATTAGGCTAATACCATTTTCAGTACAATAGTTTTATTACATGAAATAGAGGTAATAATTATATAGTTGTGCACAATTTTGTAAAAACTAATTAAAAACGTGTATAATAAAACATTTCCAATAATATTATTGCATAATCCTCATTTCTTTTTGATTTGTGCACACAGACGGAAATGATTAGAGCATATTAGTGGAGTAGTGGAGTATACCCATTTGACCTGTTTAACTACCCCACTCTGATACAAGCAAACACACACACTGCTCCCACACAAACCTTCTGATCAGGGCACATTGTGGTCCCATGGACAGGATATAGGGTCTTGATTGTTTGCCTTCATTTCCTGTGGTAAGGGATGACAAGAGCCTGCCTGCCAGCTCACTTCTCCTGTCTCTTCCAAAAGTTTAACCTGGTCCTTTCCGGAGATGGCAGCTAGAAATCCACACATGCATGTTTCTCAATTGGTCTTCAACCAGAGAGGATTTGTCACTAAACATGGAAGTTCACCCCCTTCCGACCGGCCTGGCGTCTGGCCCTCCAGGTCGCCTGGCTTCACCTTGCTGTGTGCTGCTGTGGACGAGGTAAACTGCAGGGCCGTGGCTCTGTTTAAGCATATAGTTGATTGCTATGAGATTACACTGCTCCTTTTCAGCTGGGGTCAACGTCCTCATGTTTGACAGTTGGAATCACAAGCAAATTGTGTCATTTCCTACTTGTTGTAGCTCTCGGTATGCATGTGTGTGTGCATTTGTGTGTGTGGCTGTCTGATCACCTTAGACAGCCTCCAGTTTGCAGGCTATTATATGACCTGTGTTTCTAAAGTTTACTACAAGAACAACCACTCCACCTTTCAAGAAGCTGTAGTCCCACCCTCCCCCTCTTTATGAAGTCTAGTGACTCATCACTCATTTTGTATTGTTCAGCATGTTCTGCAGATCGATGTTTGATTCTTCTTCTCGTCGTCACTGCATCTTTCCCAAAACGTCAGCACAGTAGTCTCATGTTGTTTCTGTGGCCGGTGCCAGCGGCATTTGGACTATTGTAGAGTAGAGCTGGTTTACAGTTTACATCTGACTGTTTGTCTGTCCTCTATACTCCTCCTAACTGGGACCACCCAGAAGAGCAGAAGTGGTGCTGGCCTCTCTCTCTCATAGTCTCACAGTGTATTTGTGTCTTTGTTTCCCTTTGTTTCTTTTATGTTTGGGTGAAACTAGGTTCTTTTTTCTCTCTTTCTTAAAATCAACATATACATAACCTATGTATATATGTTATATATGTATATATGTTAGCTCTTCTAATGGATTATTATTGATGTATTAGCTGACAGAGCACTGTCTCTCGCCCTGAGCCTGCTGCAGTGCTGTCCCATCCTGTCCTCTCCTGTACTAACCCTACTGTTTACATACCGGGGTCGTGGACTCCGTAGCTGCAGATACCACTCATATCTCTCTGTCGTGGTCTGCTCCCCAGGGATGGACCATAATAGCCCATGTCTTCACTGCCACAGTAACACCATACATGGAACAAAAAGAGTGAGTCATCAGTTGACTGCGGGGAAAGGCTTTTTGTTTTCCAGTGCCTTGCATGTGAGACGTTTGACAGATTCTGTTCAGATTAACCACACAGAGAATAGTATGACAGGTTGTATGACATGTCTGGTGATTAGATGCTGCAGTGGCTTTCTCATTGATGATTTGTTGGGATTAATAAACACAAATGTTAGTGCTTTGCAGGATATTTTTTTCTATCAATGTATGGGAATGTGCATCACATGACGATCAACTGTCTGACTTACAATGCTACACCTTACACATGCCCACCCACACACATGGACTCAATCTGAAATTAGTTTTACAGAATGTGTGAGAGCTACAGATCAGAGCTGATGAGAGGCCGGCCCTACGGAGTGGCCAGTGCCAGTGGAAACAAAGAGATGTTGTGTTTGGACCAGCTTCCATGTCTGCCTGCGACAGGGCCGGATGGGTGAGTGGAAGTGCAGGCAGCCTAATTGGAGAGTGAGTGAAACAGCACACGAATGGTTTTGTGACGTCACCTTGGCTCAGCAAGTGCTGTTTCATTGAACACCAAAATACATATGCAAACACTGTTTCTGCTCAGCTGCAGCCAGCCCTGTACCGTGGGAGATTCTGCAGTTTTTTTTTATTCCATCTAAATGCAGTTTAGCCAAATTTATTTGAGAACAAGAGGAGGATTCGTTTGAGAAATCAGTTGCTAAAATTTTGCGTTTTCATTCTCATGGTGTGGGCTGAACACCTGCAAAAATGTGATTCAGAAATATAATTTGGTTTAATTATAGGCAAATGTTGAAACATATTGTTAAGTGGTCTGTAGTTTCAGTGACAGTTGAACAAACATTAAATGTAATTCAATACATTTTAGCCAATAGTAAATTTATTTTTAGGAGAAGAATGTTTTCTATTTGCATTATAGAGATATAGAGATATAATAAGCACAACCATTCTAGCTGTCCTCATGGCAACAAATTCATTTAAATCTTTAAAAATCTGTCAATAAGAATACCTTTTTTAGTTCCACAATGGGGAAATTGCATTTTTGCAATGGCAGATACAGAAAGCAAAAGATAAGAGAAGCTGTATACATAACCCAGATCATTTAAAAGTATTAAAGTATAAAAGCATTTACTGTTACTTTGCAAGTTCAGTGTTTACTCATAATGTATATGTACTGTTCAAGACATCTGATAGCTGTTTTTTATCACATTTCAAAAAACAAGAGACTAAACCTAAAATATTTATCACTGTCTAAAATTATTATTTCTTTATTAACTCTCTTCTAATAGATTTTTTTCACCTTTTTCAGCCACAAGACTTTCTTGAAGAAGGTGATCAGATAGGTCTGAGAAAGAAAAGCTTTGCTTGTTTGCACGTCACAGCCAATCTAATCAGCCTGCCAGGACTAAAGAGGGATACAGAAGAGCTCCCTAATTGCTCATTTGTTCTGTATCTCCAACCACTCAGCAACACTAACTAGCCCCAGTCTCGGCCCCCGAGCCTTCCCGTGATCTGTCTAACTGCATGTATACACGCACATGCCCACATAGTAGATGTTTACTTGTAATCATGGCATTTAGTTACAATCATTTATTTCCTCGTATACATGACATGGAAAATACAAATCATTGCAGACTGAGGACCTTGATGCTCTGTTACATTTTTCTGTGAGGGTTACAGAGTTACATGTATACATCTAGCCGACACTGCTGTAGAAAGTGAACAGGTAGCAAATCTAATCTAACATGTTTTATGAAAAACTTATAACCACCAGACCAGTGTCAGCTTCGACAATTGTGGTACAAGAGTTGAACTTGGCAGGAGAATCAGAGAAACGCTTCAGCAGAGGAAGAACTGATGGAGGCAGCCGGACAGGATGCAACTGTCACAGAGCACTGACGCAGCCTCAGTGTCAAGCTCTGCATCAAGCTACTTCAGTTTAAAATTTGTTTTTAATTTGTGCTCATTTGCTGATTTGCTGAGTTTAATATTATATACCATAAGGAAATTAATTTGTCTTTATTATTAATCTAACTATGCAATTTGTTTTTGTTTTTCTACTTTTTCTACATTTCTTTATGTACACATTATTATTGTTGCTGTAAATATAGCTGTTTTTAAGGAAATGATAAATGCCATTCCATTGCATATTTTACATTTTTGTGCTGTTATTAGTAAAAATTATATATAATAAATCAGACGACATGATGTCGGCCAGAATGTGGCCCAGAAACTGTTGCAAGTTACCTGTAATATATCACACTTGTACTTTCTCAAACAAATCTTGGATTATTAGTTACTGTAAACTTTCCATTATCTGATTATTCACAGCAATCCAGTCATGCAATCTTCTCCTGATGCTTTCATGGACACGCACACACACACACACACACACACACACATCAAGCCAGGCCTGGCCTACATGGACCTGCAGTAACTGGGTCACAGGGTTAACACAAGCCAATTACCAAAACAGTTAAGGAGGAGACAGGAAACACAATATTTACCACATGACTGCCAGAGTGATGTACCACACACAGAAACAGGTTGTTTATGCCTCGCTCTCTGGCTTTGCCCTCAGGTTTCACTGTAGAGGTGAAATGTAAGGTGAGACTGAACAACAATAAGTGACTTCAGACAGATTGATCGATGGCAACGCTTTACTGTAAATTAGTTATTAATAAATAAGAATATAAGTTCATATACAAACCTGTGCTCTTAGACAAATAATCTAATCCAAACTGACAACTGCCTTCACTAGTTTGTTCATACAAAAAAAATGTTAGAACAGTTGTAGGAGTGTGGTATGCTGCAGCTATCAGGGTTTCTGTGTGAGACTGTTATATGCAAGGAGCCAATATTCATGCTATACTTTGATGTTTTGACAAGGGTGATAGCTATAAAAGTCCATTTATCAGACATGTTTAGATTAAGGATGTTTGGTATGACCCTGGCGTGTGGCTGTGGGACACTGCGTGGGGTCTCACTGTTTCCTGTTTATCACATTTTCCACATGAATGTCAAACAGTTTACCTAACAAGGTACTCTCTCTCAATGTCTTCTTTCTGTCACAAACACACACACACACACACACACTCTGTACAGTGTCAGAGGGTTTCAGTGTGTTGGGACATTAATAGTGTTATAATTTTACATAAGTGAGAACTGGTGTCACAATAAACCAGCAGTTTTTTTAAACTGTGCGTAGCTCCACCTCAATCCTGCAATACTATACAACACATTAAATAAGTATCATTAATAGTATTATTTCTTGTTAATTATTAGTGATAAAAGTAGCAACAAAATTAAATTTGTCAAAGTTCATTTATGTAGGTTATTTTTGAAATGATCTTTGGACTTGAAGTTGCTTATGAGTCTGTTTCTTCTGTTTCTTCTGGGGACAACAATAATTTAAAGAAGAATCATTTCTGGGTTTATTGGAGCTCACCATTCAGACTATATGAGCTGATTTTTGTCTTCTCGCTGCCAGTAAAAACAATGTCACCGAGCAGCCTTTTTCAGGAACAATCCTGGTTTTCCTGTCTTATTTCCAGGGCTTTCTCCAGACTTAACTGTCTTGTAAACCAAGCAAAAGCAACACAGAGTAACATGAGAGCCTGCATGTCAGAGAGAGGGAGTTAGAGGCTGAAGGAAAGAGGGGGGTTAAATGAAAAGTATAGGCATGCATGTGAAAGACTGGAGGAGGTGATGGTAATTTGCAAGCTCCGTTTTAGAGCTTTAGAGGATCTGCCATCTATCTGATATCCACCATGGCTCTAAAATCCTCGGTGGGTGGCTGAATGTGTGTTTGTCTCTGACCATGTGCAAGTGTCTGAACAAGTAACTCAATAAGGAAGAACTGAGTTTCTCTAACCTTTAGAATATTTATTTCCCGATTTACTCACGATGCATGATAACAACAAATGTCATATTATACAGCAATGAAACACATTTAATTTATTATGAGTGATCAATTAAAATATTCTTCATCACAAAAAGTCCTACATTAATTAAAATGGTGCTTTAAAAAATATAAAAAATATATTTCTGACTATTTTGTATTTAGCTGCAACACGGTTAAAATGTATTTGATAATTTCAATCATAAAATATGAAAGACAACTAGTTGTTTTCAACTCTAAAAACTAACAAATCACCATGCCTTTTAGTTTTTTTTTGCACTTTCTTTTACTTAATTTATCTTCAGTCTTTCACTGAAGATAAATTAACCACACACAGTGAGACCTGCTGATGCAAATGATTTCTTCCCACAAATATTAGCTGTCTTGCTGTATCTCAAAAAACCCTTAAAGGTGAGGGTAGCTGACCTTTTAATACAATATTAGTGGTCAGCATATTAGCCAGGCTCACGCCTGTCTCTGTATGGCCCTGGGGTGATGCTGGTCCAGGCCTGGAGCAAAGACAATACACTGAAGGATTAAGAACCAAATGGACACGGGGTGCATTGATATGTAGAGATAGTCGCTGTAATCAAACCCAAAAATGGAGAACACATAATATCCACTGGTAGATTTTGGAGTTAATGCACACAGGAAAGTAGAGGCAACCTTTCCATTTACTCTTTATTATTTTTTTTTTCCTTTTTCCCAAGTATGATTTTTTTCCATCCTGGAGAACCAATGCAAGAATGATGATTTTTCTGTTTGGACAGTGTACCATGTCTTGCCTGCATACGTGTGTGTTTGTGTCCATGGTAAAGAGACAGAGGAAAGGAGCAAATGAGACAGCAGATGAATGTGTGTGTGTGTGAGTGGGTGGTCTCCTAAAACGAGAGCGCACGGCCATGAAGGTTCTACACTGCAAGCGTAAGTGAACTGTTAAAGGCTGCAGGAGCAGCCTGAATGAAATCACAATATGCCAGAATGAAAAAACAACTACATGGAGGTGGGTGGGGGGTGTCTCCCACTGAGACTGTGGATGGGCCTGGCTGCTCGCCTCTACAAAGCAACTCTTTCACAAGGGGGGAAACATATATGGGATGGCTGATTCGCCTAATAAAGTTTCAATAGATTTAAATAGCTGGACAACCAAAGCCAGGTCTGAGTGGAGCAAAGCAGAAGGCCTTGAGTCAGAGGAGCCGGCTGCTGCTCGCTGCTCTGACTCTGGCCACCTGAATCCATGTTCCACATTAACAGCAGCTGGAGAATGACTCAAAAGACCATTTAAGGGAAAAATTTCAGAAGCTCTATTTTTAATAAAAAATAAACAGGTATGTAAAGTGGGGGATCTGATCTCCAACAAGAACAGCTGCTGCCTTCAATGTAAATACGAAGATGCAAAAGATCAACAGCTCCACTTCTTTGTATATCCATCACAACAGCAGACAAACTCTATCTACAGTTTTCTTTCCCCCGTCTCCCTCCTCTGCTCTCTCTGACAGGCTTCACTCTTTCAGTCTGTCTGTCTCTGTGGATTTCCTGTGGCCTCAGGGCTCCACTACATCCACCTCTCTCTAGGGACCAGCTTGTCGTCCACACACACACACACACACATACACACAATCAGCTCAGTGTCTCTGGGGCCATGATGATAGGGATCTCCAACCCAGTCCACCACTTCCCTCTGGGGTCAGATTGGAAGAGATGCTGCCAATAACTGGCTAAGTGTGTATGTGTGTGTGTTATGTCAGTCACTCTTTGTATATGTGTAGGCCTGTGTGTCATGTGTCCCTCTGAAAGTTTATCTGAATTGGGCCTACATTCTGTGCATGCACATCTAAGAGGAAGAGAGATGGAAAGAGGAGACAGAAAAAAAACGACAGAGAGACCGAGAGGCTTTGCCCTGTGAAAAGAGGATAAAGTGGGCAGAAGCTCTTGTAGCTGCAGGGCTCCAGTCTCTGCCAATGATTTCCAGATGGGACTCATTTGCTGTGCACTTCTCCAGTACTTGGACCACTGTCCTAAACTAAGGATGTCCATACACACACACAGACACAAGGTCACAAACACACAAAAATCCTACAAAACATACAGATAAACACTGCAGTAAATGCATGTAATGTAATTAAATTGCAGTTTGCATTGGAAATGTTTACCGATATTGAGGTGACAGTATCAGCTGGTGTCAGATTAATGATGAAAATTGTGCTTGACTAAATGTTTTTTTCATCACTGAAAATTCAATGTGAAGTTGTGCACATGATGGTGGTGGTGTGTGGCAGAAGGCCCTTCCCACGCACTGCTGTGGCCGTACAAAGAGTCAGTGTTCAGAGGCCTACAGTGTGGCGATGCGTGACATGGCGGTGTGAAGCTGCCTGTAAAACCCACAGAAACAGGTACGGGTCACAGGCAACAGCATACATGGAGGGTCAGCCAGCCTGGGCTTTCTCACTGTCTCTTTGGGTTGAGTGTTCGGCTGTGTGTTTGGGTAGGGTGGAGGTGGAGGTGGAGGAGGGGGTGGAATGAATGTGTGTCCATAATGCTGTATTTTTGGAAACCACATGATACAAAACAGCTTGTCTGTTGGTGAATCACTCATGGAGGCCTGTCAGTAAGTGTGAGCATCCACAAAACTCATCCCAAAAACCCTCCACCACCACCACCACGCACAGACACATTTACTCCAATATACACATATACTCATCAAATGTGGAGCGCCACATATGGTATCAGTTTTAACCCTCTTTTCACTGTCCAAAACCAGAAGTTATCGTCAACCAATGATGGATACATCTGTAAACTGAGGATATATCATTAGCAATAGTTAAGAGCCTTGCAGTGTTTACATCATTGATACACAGCTGGCGAGGACTGTCAAACAAGCGGTGTGGATAAATATGTTTTCCAGGTGAGGCTATTGATCACCTAAAGGTTTGTCCCACCCTCAGCTAGAGGCACTAAGCTCCAAGATCGATTGATACCTTCATTAGCCGGCTGGATTTTTCACCCTAACCTTAATACAAAATCTGTGTTTGTTATTGTGCGAAAGAAATGAGTCCAGTGGGAATAACGCTGGCCACACTGATAAAAGGACAGGAGCGACATGACAGAAGGGAAAATAAAGAGAGGTAAGAGAGGAGGGAAAGTGGTGCTGAAAGGAAGGAAATATATAAAACGGGAAATACTGAGGGGTTTATTTTGAATATGGAGAATGAAAACGATGACGAGTCACATATCATATTCACAGGAGACATGTGCATGGATGTATGTGCCTTTGAGGGCTGGTTTGTCTGCTGCTCCACCATACATTAGATAGTGTATGTATGTACTGGAAGGCTGGCTTAACATCTGGTTTCCATGAGGGTCTGAGCAGACTGAGAGCAGCCAAGTACAGCACAGAAGGTATTAGAGGTAATTTACTTATTAGAGAAAAAAGACTCAATCTCAAGAGCTGTGATTGTAAATGGAGATGTGGCTTATCTGAAGGACTATCAGAATCCCTGCAGGGGAAATACAAGTAGGCAAGCAGTGGCAGTTTAACACAAACATGTGTGTACGTCATAGCCACAAACACACACGCAAGCCTGCAAACACAAGCACGCATCGTGAGTCCACAGCAGACCCTGCCTTCTCTATTTAACGCAAACTTATAAATTGCATTATTTGAACCGCTTGCCCTTTGTGTCAAAACAAAAACAACACAGCTGATAAATGTAGGAGCTCTTTTAACAGAGGTCATAACTTTAATGTTTGGCAGTGAGGACTGTTGAATCAGTTATGTAATATGGATAACATATATGCAGTTCTCTATCGCACAAAGTAGCACAGTGTTCAGCAGTGTATTTTTTTTGATTAATTGTCAAATGCCAAGTTGTCATTACTCCCAGTGATAAATACAATGTCTTAGACCTTACAGGTTTACAGACTGTTTTTTATCATTTTGCTATGATACCAATATGAGAATCTTTGTGAATTTTGTTTGTATGTTTTTGAAATGTTTAACCACACTTCACAAAAAATTGTCAATCGCATGGCAAAGTGATCAGTGCCTAAAATCCTGTTCATCTCCATTGAAAGCCTCTGTAATTGTTGAATTTTCTTGCATTGTGATGACTGTTTTTGTCAAAACATTCTCCCTCTCTCTCTTGCTGGCCTGTTTCTATCCTCCTTCTCTTAACATAGAGCACCACAGCCGTTCCCTGCTGTTTGTGGTGTTAGCGCTGTTTGCTTAGCCAAACTGGTTGTGCTATGGTACAATATGCGGACTGAGCCAGAAGAGTTCCTCACTGCTGAGACATCACCACTGCATTAAAAGGCAGCAATTATTTCCCCAGCCGTTTCATGTGATATGCGTCACACTCATCCTGAACCAAACTGGGAGGGTGACATGAAGGCGAGAAGAGAGGTAGACATGTCTTACTTTGATTTACCCCAGGCAGTCTGATATAATATAGTGTAACCAGAGCAGGAGGCTTTGTGTCAATCTTATCATCATCTACATCAGGGAATGCTTTTACTCCACACACTTTGCGTTTCCTTGGTTAATATGGACTTTTTGTGAGTGTTGCTGCTGAATCCTGTCACTGCAAAGTTATTTTACTCAGGGGCACCAAGAGATGACATTAGTGTTTAGGGATGTTGTTGCTCTAAATGTTACTGAAAAACTGTTGCTCTTATCTGTCTGTGAATCTGATGACGTTTTTGTGGCTAGTTAGTCACCATCAGTACACAGCAGTGAGCTGAAAACATTTCCAGCTTTAAATGCAATGAGCTGGTGGGTAAACCATGGCAGAACACACTGCATCTTCTGATTTAGACTCTAACTAGTTACACTATTCAGCTGAAACTGTCTGAAAAGCGACCATATCCAGACACCTATAACACTCCAAATGCCCCTTCATTGTATCATTTGCTTTCATTGTCCACCCCCCACAGTCAGCAAGGATTTGCATGCATGTGTGATAATGTGGATTTTTTTATAATGCGCTGTACAATAAAGCTTAAGATGATACGTGCCTCGGCCTCCTATCCATCACACCCTCACCTCACCTTTGCACTTCAGAGGTGGGTTCCAATGTGGTCAGCAGTGTAAGTAAGCGAGGTCTGTTGTGATATGTTTGTGTGTATAGGGTGGGAGGACAGTTGTTGGATTAGGGAAGAGCATTTTTGGCACCTAATTCACTGATTGATGGAGTAAATTGGGTGGGCCATGGCTTACTGAAAGAAGGAGTGTGTGGGTGACGTCTGCCCTCAACTGCCTGATGTCTGATCGATCCCTGCTCAGTGGTGGCCAGATAATACGTGCTGCTGATAAAACAAAGTCATGACCACAAATTGATCTCCCTCCCTTACTCTGAGACCATATGCATAATAATAAATCCATATTTACAAGTCAAAGCTCCAGTGTGTCAGTACTACTGAATGCCAATGTGAGACTCACTGCTCACTGAGTTTACGAGGAGGGAGCTGTTTGTCTGTTCTGTGTCAGGGTGACTTTACCGCAGTGATCTGGCTCATTTCTTCCTCTCCAGCATGTTTTTGCTTCTTTATTCTTCTTTATGTAAAATGTATTTTTAACATGATATAAATGCTTGAACGTATATATTGCTAACTTACTGCAGCATTTACTGAATAGCTCTTTACCGGGTCCTCTTGTTTCTGTAAACACGCAGCATAAGAAGTCTGAGGCCTGTAGTAGGATTTCTTTGCATTCATTGTATTTGGCTTAGATGGTACACCCCTTTATCCATCCATGTGTCCATGTCTGAGTCCAGAGAGATGCTCTAACCACCACTGTCTGTGTGGCCTCCTTTGTTGTAATGCTGGGCCGCTGTTCTCTTTCCAGAGAAACCACTGTGTGTCATAGCCACAGAAATAGATCTGTGTTTACATCACCTAAAGCTCAGCCCGGTACTTGTTTTGAAAGATGTTCTGTGGTGAACTCTGTGGAAAAGAATGTTTCTTTTTCTTTGGTTTGGAAAAGAAATCATCAGGTGTACATATAATATCCACTATGGTTGAATTAACAGGGATCTCACATCATGAAAGCTAATTTTAGCTTTACAAAATAGATTTCCAATGGCTCAGCTCTGTATTTAGATGTTTATGTTTCTTTATAAGAAATGTATTCTGATTTTATTTTATACCAGTGTTAAGTTTAAATAGCACAGTGCCAATGACTGTAGTTTTCTAAGCTCTGCCCAGCTGGGGTGCTGTGGCTTGTGGACATTCCTTTAGGGTTTATGGCATTGTGTAGGGCTCCCCCTACAGAACACAGCCTGCACTGCAGTGCATAAAGAAGAACAGTAACTAAAATCCAAGTCAGTTGTGATAAAAATACACTTTCTACACATAAATATGAAAAATTATGTGAAGTTAAAAAATAGATATTGTTCTTTTAAGATTAAAATTAAGAAAACCTTTTGTCCCACAATGGTGACATTTTCTTTGCTTAAACTATTACAGAAACAGATCCACCCACACAGGAAATAAATTAATCAGAGTAATATATGGCAGTTGTTATCTGTATTCATTTGGATATTGGCTGGTAGGCATGAAGGTGGATACATTTTAAATACATTTTAAAATAGATATTAACAGTGGTGAAATTTAAAGTGTATTTTATTTATCTCTTTTGTACCATAGCTCTATTTCTTCTA
Organism: Parambassis ranga; assembly: GCF_900634625.1. Taxonomy (NCBI): domain Eukaryota; kingdom Metazoa; phylum Chordata; class Actinopteri; family Ambassidae; genus Parambassis; species Parambassis ranga. Next base: position 15,043,247 of record NC_041024.1, on the reverse strand, counting down.
GCTACCATGACTAACTGCGCTGCCTCTGTGTATGGTTTGGATGAGTAAGCGACGATAAGTCTGAGTGTTCTTTACTTCTTGATGAGTGGCTGATAAGATGGCAGGGGTCAAATCGGAGTGGTCATCTCCTCTCCGCTCTGTGAGCGTGCCATAAATCACATGATAGTGTCTGGGTGCTGTCAGGCCTGCCTGCTGCCCACCAGGGTTAAACCAACAGAGGCCTGAGAGGAGAGGTGGACAGGCAGGAGGGAGGCCAGGGAGCATTCTGCTTTGTCTTCTTCACTGACAGCGGTACCACTGAGTCCAGAGCAAAGACTCTGTAGACTCTGTAAACACATGTAGAACTTACAGTAAGTTGGTGCTCACTGCTGTCTTGCTGGTAAAAACACATGCCATAACATAGGTGACTATCTTCCCACATAGTGACCTTTTTTCTCTCTCTCCATCTGCTGCTCCATCTTTCCCTTCCTCTGCATCCCACCATTCTTCCCTTAAGAGCCAAGAGGAGGATGGAGCAGTGAAGGCCTATACCCAGAGCTAAAGATAGAGCTCTTTAGAGCCTTCATCTGTCATTCTGTGACAGTATTGTAATCAGCCCTCCAAGATCCTGCCTGCAGGCCGGACTTGACAAGAGGCTTGAGCAGTCTTGAGTCTGCTGGACAGCTGCCAACCCACTGGAGGCGTGCGAGTAAACGCAGCATAACCCTCATACTCCATCTAATGTCAGAGCATGCAGGACAAATTTATACAATGCTGCTGAGAGCTGTTGAGTAACACGATTAATTAGCTTGGACCTGGAGCCACTGCTCTGCTGGTGCCACCACAGAGAGGACCCTTGCTATGTGAGTATCAGCATGTCAAAATAAAATGTGAAACAGCAAATGGTGTTGCCACAGAGTCTGAATCTCGGTGTGAATGTAATTTAGCTTCAGTGAATAAGGCCCAGTAAATAAGAAATGCACATACATGTAATATAACATACTCAAGATGTGTATGGATGGACACCTGGCAGAAATCTGTCATCCTGACATGTAAAGTCTCTTGGGGTTCAGTGTCACTGCTCTAAGTAATAAGCTTAGCTATAGCTTGGCTTTAGCATGGTTAAATCTAATTATTGAGGATTACATGGAAGTGCATTTATAATGTAAACAGTTATGAAGAAACATTTTAACAGTGGAATTTCCTGCATTTCCTAAAAAGAAGGAACTGTTTTCTCCTACAGTGAGTGGAAATGGACTATGCTTAAAGTAGTGATTAGTCACTGATTCATGGTGAGTCTTCTGGTGTGGGATTGCAAAGGAGCGAAGAAAAGGGAAAAAAGAAAGAACGAGAGAGGGAGGTGGAGTTTGTATGATGTTATCAACATCCTGTCTGTGTGACCTGGTGCTAATGCTCGTGTAAGACAGCAATCTGCTGGTAATGAAACTACAAGGAAAGGAAAGGTTTGGTTCTGTGTAGAAATATATTTCTAGACTTCTACTGATATAAATGAGCGTAAAATAATTCTATAGGATAAAATCCATGTATAATAATTCTTTTTGTTTATCTAAAAGTACTGTGTACACAAATGTAGATTCCATCTGCAGGTTTGACTGTACAAGCTGAGTTCTTTATTTCACAGGCATTTACCAGAAGTGCCCCCATTAGTATGTGAGTCAATATAATACATGCAGACTTCACTGAAACTTTGATTTAACTGAAGAAAAGGTCACTAAGGTCAGAAACTGCTTACAGTGTGTGCTGTGGATGCTCTGCTTCTCTATTGACTGACCATTCCTCTAGCTCCACCATGAGGTTAATGTTTGCTGAGGTGAGAAATCATCTTTGCTGCAATATTTTATTCCTGTTTCCCTCAGGCATGACTGTGTTCACTATAGAGTGACTATACTATTTCAATTCATCAAGTGAAAAGGCCTTTTCACCAAAAAACTGAAATATTAAAGACATCAGCTTCAGCTGGGCTCCATAATTCATGATAATTAGCAATACAGCTCCAGCTCTCCAAGGAAGTCTGTTAATGTGGGAAAGGTGAGGGTAGCAAGCCACTGGTGCAAATGGTTGGAGTGTGTATGTGCCCAGAGCTGCAGCCACCATGACTGATGAATGCATAGAAGAAAATGAGTTGGGGGTTCTTTCTAGTTTTAAGCAAACTTTTCTAATCTTTAAGTATGGAGTAGAAGCTCTATGCTGTCAAATCAATCAATATGCTGTATAAACATGCAACCTCATACCTGTAGTATAACCATTCTAAAAACACAGGTTATAATAAACACATCAGTACAGTATTTGTTCTTAGGACACAGTACATACAAAAGGTGTTCACAGTAGCAAGCACCTAGCCACAACCAAATCAAGTCCATCAAGCTGACAACTTTTTGGGGGCTCAGACGTGGGCAGAATTCCCCAGTGTGCAGGTATCACCAGCTGGCATCGGCTCACTCAGAGCTCATCATCTCAAACTGCTCTTTTATTACAGGAAATTGCGTGTGGAATGAGCACCAATCTGGCTCCAGATACGACACATCTGTACAGGGGGAGTCCAGTGACTCAGGTCAGACTTAGAGGGAGTGAGTGGGCCGAGCTAGAATATGTACGCACTCATGTTTTGCAGTCCCTGTGAGAACCAGATGGGTCAAAGATGTCCAAAATGAGGACATTTTTCTATGATTAGGCTATCTGGTCATCTCAGCTTCTTAAAGGGTGCTTCCAGAGTTTAGGATTGCATGTTTTAAAGTCAGAAGAAATATAGCTTTTGATACATTTTCTCCGGGATAATTACTTTTTGCATCATAATCTTTAAGTTTCAGTGTATGCGTATGTGTGTGTTTGTGTTTATACGTGTAATGTATGCGTGTGTGGTCCTGCTGAACTGATTGATGTGCAAAAGGGGGAGTGTGAGGCAGGGGCAGTAAACAGTGAGACAGGCATGTAGGAGGTCTGGGTGCAGACTAAACCCAGAGCTGTCAGGTTTCCAGACAGAGATACAGATAGATCCCATCTCCAGCACTATAAACCTCCCCACCTACCAGCCAAGCTTAATGACCAATAGATGATCAGTTCGCTCCCTTTAGCGGGGTCATCGCTGGACTCATATCACACAGCAGGAAAAATAAAAAGGCATTTTAGTGCCTGGTTAGTATGATCACAGTGATGGTGGGAGAGTTTAGATCACTTTATTCATTGTGGGAGTTTGATCGTATTTCAGAATGATTAGGAACTGCCTGAAGGATTTAGCTTTGCTTTCAACTTATAAACTGTCACATCAGAGAAAATACACTGAAATGAAAAGGACATTATATAGAAAACAACATTATACATTATTAGCGAAATAGTTGATGTTTATCCACAGTGTTGTTGTGGCTTGTTTTGTACAAGTTTATTGATCTAGTCATAATATTCTTTTTTTTCTGATACTGCACCCAGTTGATGCATAATGTATTTTTTATGCACATTGTCAAAGATTTACTTGACATGTATGCCAACACCAATTATTGGATCCACCTCTCAAAGGCAAATAGATTTTTTGTTGCAGAAATCTAGGAATTACAAAATGATGCAAGGCCATAATATTGCAAAATCAGGCTTGAAGAGGCGATGAATAAAACTTCAAAGAATGTTGTGTGATGGCGTCAGAAGGTGTTTGGTCATTCAAGAACTTGAGACATAACAACTTGACTTGTCTGAGTTCCTTGGAGATGTTTAGCTATGCCTCCTACCAGGTCAGTTCTGATGACATCTGATCTGATGTCATCAGATGAAGCTGGCCTTGAAAAGGAAACTGACTGAAACAGTGTTTTGTGAGTAAAAAAATCTGAAAAAACAAATTCATTAATTTTTTTTGGTACTGCAATGTGTGTGGGTGTGTGTGTGAGAGTGGAAGTCTTCCCTCTTCTGACCCTCTTTGCGCCCAGGGGTCACACATTGTTCAGGAGGATGCAGACACCCAGGCTGATGGATGACCGTTCAGCCTGTTTCCCTGGGTTCAGCGGGAAATCGTAATTCACCCCCTGGGAGAGACTGAACAGGACCAGGTCCTCTATTCTGCTGCTCAGCACTCATTTTCTGCTGGATCCTGGATCCTGGATGAAGAGGCTAGGATTTAGAAGTGGTGGAGTAAATCTTCAGCCACAGCTGTCCCCTCTCCAGACCGTACTGTACTGCAACAATGCCGTAAATGGTTCAGCCAAAAAATGCAGCTTGCTATTTTTTGTATTTTTTGCCTTGATGCTTCATCGCTTACGCACAACTTCCAACAACTCATGCGTATTTACAAATATCAGATGACATGATAAGAGGGTGACATATGCATTGACCCACTGCTGAGTGTGACTCTGTCAATGTTCAAGGTCAACAAATGAGACACTGTATGTGTGCAGTGTTTTGCAATGTGAAATCTCTTTCCATGTGAGGCAGGAGAAAAAGCCCCTCTCTCATGGAAACATGCTTGTTCAGATCTCAAAGGTACTCTCACATCCCCAAACTTTGAAGGAACTTTCTATTTCATACTTAAAATAACACAGAAAAACAACTTTAACTTCACACACCAATCAAGTGGACTAGAGGACAAGTTGGTTTTATACCTTTACTACACAGGGAAATCCCACATCAGTCAGGGAACAAAATGGTGCACACTGTCGGCACCCGTGCTCTCTACCAAGTATTCAATTTGGGTCAGTGAGTAATTAGGTGTAGATGACTTATAGTAAAAAAAGTGGAAAGTCTTGGAAATGTCTGTGTATGAAACAAAGATGAGACACAAAAAAAATTGCTGTCTTCAGTGATGTAGTAATAAAATAAGGTAGCTGTAGCTTTCCCGCTATTTACTTGTTTGAGTAATTAATTAAACAAAATAAACATAAAAAGCACAAAAAACATTTTTTCAAAATAAATGTTTTCAAACATTCTACATGTTGTGGTGGAAAATGCCTCTATGTCAACAGAAGGGTCCTTTAAAAAGCCATTTTTACAGTTAAAATATCAGCAGGAAGAGCAAAATGATTTACAGACCATGGGGAGTTTCAGTGGTTTTATGAGATGACTCGTTTTTAGATAAGATCAGATTTCAGTCTCTATAGCTCATGTGTGCCTCCCCACTGACTTCACCTGAAAGCTGTGATTTATACAATGACAACAGACAAGAGAGAATAAAGAAAGCAAGAGCCCAAACACTGAGGTTCCCAAATACCAGACTACTCTGAAGCTTTAAATATTCATTCTAATACATTCCTCAGCTGCATCTGTCAACAGAATTATTCTACGTATTTACTGTACAATTACTGTACAAATGTGTGTGCAGAAAACTTCTCAGGGCAGTCTTAAGAGATCATTGGTTTGCATCATGTGTATGACCTCTCTTGGTTTTAAATGTAGCAGAAATAACAAATAAACAATTTTCCCAAAGACAGATATGATCTGTTTTTCCTGAAGGAATCACTTTGGAAAATGAGGGAATGGAAATGACTGTTGTGTGCATCAAGATGAGCAACACTGCCAAGTAGGGCCTGATCCTGTTTGTTATCTGTGGCATACAGAAAGTGTTTGGGAAAAAAAATATGCACATATTCACTGGCCATGGTAAAATGTACTTTTCATTTCACAACCCAGACTGATACTGGAGCCCACAGACTTTAAAATGTATTCTGATGTTACCTAATAAAAGGTTATATATTGATAGGACTTTTCCCAGGTAAAATTCAAAAAAGCTTCACAATAAAATATAAATGCATACATATACAGTAACACATCAACATACAATCCTAATTTTTATTATTATTATTATCAGAAATAGTGGTTGGATTAAAAATATACAAAAAAAAAATACAAAAAATATTGTGAAATATGCCACATTTTTAAATGTGGCATATTTCACAATATTTTTTGTTATTTTATTTTAAACTGTAGTGTATTAGTTTAGCCTAATTTATCCACACAATGTAATGGTGTGAGTAATCTTAGGACATCATGTTGCCACTAGAGGGCAATATGAAGCTACCATCTCTTAAATCTGCTGCTGTCTGAGCTGCCTTTAATTTAGTGCTAACTTCATAAATGATTGAAATGATACATTATTTTACAGTTTTTTATTTTACAAGATGCCATTACAATCACTAATAAGTGTCTTACAACAATATGTCATTTCCTCTTTTTTGTTAGTTTCACTATTCCCTTCTCATGCTTATGAGTGCTCTTATGACATGAGCCCTGTTATTTGCCCTAAGTTACATAAGCAGGATTTTTTCCCCATACCCTCTCTATTGATGTGAACTGTAAACTGTGCAAATGATCGTGGTTAACTAGCCATAGAAGACGCGCTTCAGTGGTCCCCTGGACTGTGAACGTTTTTTTTCAAATGAGGTGTCAGATCACACTAACATGCAAATATTAGGATAAAAATATACTAACATGCAACTATATACCTTCTCACCGGGTTGCTGCTTGCATGCAAATTTTTCTCCAGTCTGGTAAATCTTGTGTTACCTTTGTCTCCACTAATAATCAAATACATCTCATGAACTTTTTTTATTCCAACACTGTGTTCATCATTATGCAGTATGCGAATTTACACATTGAACAAATTATAACATTCAGTAAACTGGATGATAGCACCATAGTCAGGTAATTCAACCTCAGTCATGTGATGGTCATGTTATAGGACTTTGGTATTTAAAAGAGGGAAGTATGCAATGTGACTGTACTTTCTACTAAGGCGTGTGGTTGACAGACAGCCGGATCATTCAGCTGCAATGGAACCGATTTAGTGCAACTTTAAATAATCCATCCCAGCAGCACCTGTTGCCCCCTCAATAGGTGTCTTACTCAGAAAGAGGTTGTGACTGATTTATGCAGTCAGCCTAATGATATTGTTGGAAACAACCACAAAGATCCTGTTCCCCACTCAAACATAGAGTTACATGTAATCAAGATCACACACAATATAAATGCAAAGAATATTAGACCGTTATCAGGGCAATGTAAAATGTAATTCAGTTCAATTTTTATTTATTTAGTGTCTATTACTATCGATTTTCTCTAGATGCTTTAGAGAAACCCAGAGCCTGACCTCCAGAGCAAGCACCTAAGCAGGCAGTAGCAAGGAAAAGCTTCCCTTTAACTGGAAGAAATGCTGAGCAGTACCTGGCTCATGAAAATAGGTGAATACAATATTGCTGTGTTTGTTTTTTTAATTGTAAATAATGGTTAATAATCCAGCAACATATATAACATAAAAAACTGATAATTTAAAAAATGTTTTCAGGTAATTTCTTTTTACCTCTATCACCTTTCACCACATCCTGTCACCTCTGCATTTGCATATAGACACACACACACACATACACACACACACACACAGTGAGCACTGAGCTGTGGTGTTCATGTCAATACAGCTCTCATGCTCCCCTGGCTCTAGCTCCTTGGGGACTGTCACCCCACCCTGGTCTTCCCCTCCATCTCACCATCCATCACCTTATTTTTTCTGCTGATAAGTTTTGTTTTTCATGAACATGAAACACTTCCCACTGCATGCATTTTTGGTATACAATCATTGTAACACACTCATTTTTAGATGCATAAATCACATTTTCTGTCTATTATTGAATATCTTGCCTGTAAATTCATGCAGTTGAAGAGTGTGTATGTTTTGATCTAAAACTTTAAAGGCAGAGAAAAATAACAAATCAAAGCAATTGGGAGTACTGTTTAGGAACCTGTGATGTCACTGGTTGTCTAAGAACTATAAATGATATCAGTGCAGTGGTATGGATGATCAGTTTTTACACTACCTGCATAGTCAGAGTTACCAGCTGAAGACATGCAGTCAACAGAGAATGACGCTGCATCTGTACCTAATACAAAGATGATATGGGACCATCCAGACACAGCAGCCGCTGGTCTTTTTGTTTCGATTGCTCCCAGCTGCCATCACAAACTGAGTGCTTGCTGTTGCTCACAAGGAAGTCCACAATACAGACAATTAACTTAACTCTCTCTGGATTGATTCAGTAGCATGCACAGAGAACTTCCTGATTCACAAGTATCATCAAGCTGGTAACAAAAAAATGGTGAATTTTCCCTTTACTGTCACCAAACGGTGAATTTCATGTTTCATATAAAGTGTTTTCTAAAGGCTTGGCTTGTCTGGCTCCTGTACAGCAGGCCAGTGTGTCCACTGTTCCTCTTTTCAGGGGAGAAGTTGTGTGCTGGGTCTTCTTTCTGGGCTCCTTCCTGTGTTTCCTGTCCAGAGACAGATCAGGCGGTCAGGGATCACTCTTGTCAAAGAGTGCAGCCACCAGGACAGGGACTGATGCAACACATGGTCGAAAAAGTTCAAAAATTCAAAAATTCTAATCCAGGCCTGTGATCACTTTACCAGCCCTGCTCACACGTCGTCTAACATACAGATGAGCGTTATTTTGAACATCTTACATGTTAGCCATGAGTGTGGGAATGATTTTCTGTCCTGAGCACCAGCTAACAGAATGTAACCAAGCAAGTGTACACTGAGGTAGGGCAGTGATGTCATATTTGGCAAGTTACAAGAAAGTAACTTGTTTCCTGTAACTTAATAGAAACTTCCTTATCTTCACTTGTGCATGTACTAATCGTTTCTTTCCACGTCACACAATTTTGAAATACTTTGTGTTTCTATATGACTTGTATTGAGGAGTGATCTTAGCTTAGCTTAGCTTTTGGCTCTGACAGGGTTAACCGTTAGTCTGTTAACCCCAAAGAAGACCTCCATAGGTGTGAGGCTACAGGGACCTTTGGTTTTACGGACATGAACTGATACTGATTAGAGGATATGATCCTTGATCAGTGGCTAACATGGTGTGTGCGTATGTGTGTACACAACATGTGTGGTTAGGTGGCTTTCTCCCTGCGTCCCAGGATGTGGGCTCCCCGTCCACCTGTCTCCCCACTGACAACATCTCCCAGTTCCTCTCTGAATGCCTATTCTGATCTCACCCCACACTGATTCTAAACCTGTGATCTCCCCAGAGACACCACCAACGCATTCAGAGCCGCTTACATAACACAACCTGTTCATGGTAAATTAGAGCTTTCCACCAAGATGTTTATTGCATCGCTCACCTGTCACAACATGAAGTAGGCCTACAAGCAGGTGTTGTTACAAGATTCTGTAAAAACATATTTAATGTTGCCTGAAAATATGTTTTTGTTAGATCATGTGACAGACATGCACAGAAAGAAAGGTCAGTGCTGAGCCTGCAAACAAAGGCCGCACCACCATCTAAAGAGTCAGCAATACAGACACATCCGGAAAAAACACAAATAAGAAAAAGTATTTCCTGTAATCTATCCAAAAAAAAAAAACTGCAGCTATTCCTCTTTTGCCTGATTTCCTTGAAGTGCTGCTTTTCACAAAATGAACGCTGCTTCCTATAAGTGCATATACAGCGGATACAGTAGATGGTAATGCTGGAGCAGATGGCCACAGTTTTACATGATGGCAACATCAAGCCTGTTTTGTCTCTAATGGTTTATTGTGGGATGCCTCAGACACCACAAAGACATGTTGCAATACAAACCAACCACACACAGACACTGCAAATGTGACCAGAAAAATCTTCTTTTGCAGAAATGTAGCACTTTTCTTCCTGTGCTTCCTGCAGGGTGGGGACAACATTTAAAATCCTTCATGGCAATATAGTTGGTTCTACTAAATAGTAAAAATAGAACCATTTCCAAGAAGTTCAGTAATCAGAAATAAAAAGTTCCAGTGTGGGAAACATCTGCTGAGATTTTTTTTCCATTCATTTTAACAGGGAGAAAAACAGAAATACATATATGATCATGGCAGTGCAGTAATCTCATTAACTGGTTTGATATCAGCTTCTGCAGATATAAAACTGTCTCTCATGGCTTGCATGCAAAATACTCGAACGAGTTCTGAAGCAGAGTAAAGGTTAATATTTAAAGTGGATTTTAAAACAGGAAGATTTTAGTGAGTATGAGAAATGAACAGCTCAGACTCATCACTGAGTTTTAGAAATCTTTGTAAGTCATTCTGATTTCTTTTCCCTCGAGTCAGATGACACCGCTGATGTACATTTGACATTACTTTACAGCTGCTAGTAAAAAAAAAAAAATCAGTTCAATTTAACACAAAGGATGGACAATGATGCAGAAATGACATAGTCTACCAGTTCAAGGCTGATTAATAAAAAACAGTTTTGTAGAAAACTTAAAAAATAAATGTAAAAATAAAAAGACAAGAATAGACTTTAAAGAAGAAAAACTAAACCAGAGCAGCAGTTTGGCTGATTCAGGTCTTTGTGGAAAGCTAGTTGAATAATGTGTGTTTCAGAAAATAAACCTAATTCAGACGATAATTTTTGTACAACTTCTGCCACTGCACATAATTGCGCTTTACACAAAATACTTGTACTTACTACAGTAAAACAAAATAAAAAAATTCCACGTTTAAATATTAACCATTGTTCGTTCCTCTTAGGGCTTATCTTGCAGGGCTCATTCATGTTTCATGCTTTTAAACCAGTGTTCATTGTTTTTTACAAGCCTGAAAATTTTTGTACAGGAGTTAAAGTTACATGGTGTTCACCTTGTAATCAGGAGGAGGGGGAGGCAGTTTCCTGTGACAGTTTTTTGAAGTAAGTTCCTGTTCTGTGGAAGCGAGACAGTACTCCCCCATGTAAATAACACACACACACACACTGCAACACAAGATTCAGTCTGTAAATATTGAATCAATGAACCATTAGATTGACGTTCTAATTTAAGACAGGTTTTATCCACAGATGTCATATGAAGAGCAAATGACCTCAGGTGATTTTTTTTGAGTCAAACATTTTTCCCACATTTAATGTAGACACTAGCTACTCAAATTATTTTTTTTTCTATTGTTGTTATTGCTTTTTTTATATTTATATTTATATTTATTTATTTTATTTTTGATTTTATGCTTTAAAATAAAAAATTAAAATATGTTTGATGTGATTTCTATTTGTATTATATTTATTTTAAGACTTTCAGTATTGAAACATATTTCCCTGTGTATCAAGTTTTCTTTTACTTTAGATTTCATTTTATACTGACCATTAGCAACTCACTGCTTTCGAGTTGGGGAGCCATGTGTGTGTCTGTGTGTGTGTGATGCTAAAATCTGTTTTAGGAACCAACCAAACAACGTTTCCATTTTTCACCTTCTTGACCTATCGATGATGTGATCATCTGCGCCTCCAATGACCAACTGATGGAGGATGAAGGGATGTCAGTGCCTCACTGTGAATCATTGAATCCCTTGGCATGAGTTGGTTGCCTCTTTTCCCTGCCCTTTCTCTATTAGTCATCAGGGAGATGTGTGTGTGTTTCCCTGCTGTTGTCTAGATCCTTCTTTTAGTTTCAAATGGTGTTTTAGTTTCGTCATTCAGAAGTTAGAGTAAAAAAAAACAACAGCATGTGTACATAGTAAATGATGGCCTCTCTGTTTGAGGAGTTCCGTTAAATGTACTTTTGTTGTTGTGACTGAAGTGACAAAATCCTAGGTGTCTGAGTGAGGATTCGTCTTGATCAGCGTGATGAGCCATTTTTCAGTAATTCCCCATTCTCCAAGGAGAATGTCTTAAAGTTCAGAGCAGGTTTATTTCTTTGGAACTGTAAAGGCTTTTCTGTTTTGTGTGACCGAACGTTGTTCAGCCACAAGTGTCGCTGTTTCAAACAGCAATCAGGACTATGGAAACATTCTCATTGTTCCAACTGGATTAAATTTGAGTTGATGAATTAATTTAGTCATTTAATGGAGCTAAGAGAAAATAGGCTGTATACAATGAGCAGAATTATATCAAAACATTAACATTTGAAAATGTGTGAGATTGGTGAAATAACAAATTCTCCTAATGTATACAGCCATTTAAGGATCTTATCCTTATGTATTCATTTGTATCAATTGGATTTACATTTTTGTAATATTTTAACAATCAATAATAACATTTTGATTAAGACAAGTTAACAAGTTACTCAGTAAAAAATGTTTTATTGAAAAATGCAGTTTACAAAAAAAGGTTAAAACAGTCTGATAGTAAAACCTATCTGTAATCTAATGCCACATTGCATCAAGGACTTATAAACATTTTACTAACTTGTAAAAAAATCTATTATTTACTAAAGAAAATAGAACTTTATCTAACAAATGACCATCTGTCTGTTCGAATGGTTTTCACAAGTAAAAACAAAGAAAGGTGTTATTGAAGTAAGATGCAGTATTGAGAACTAATATCAAACAGATGCTGCAATGAGACTTTCAGTAAGAGTCGTGATAGATATGGATGATTTGAGTTTTTGTATGTTAATGTCTGCCGATTCATCTCGTCTGTGTGTATCAGAAGTATGGGCTGGCCCTAATATACTGTTCATACAAGAGCCTCTGTCAGGTGTAACTGCTCATAGTTCAGGCAGTGATGGGCATGTTGTCCCTGTAGCAGGCCTGCCTTTGAGGACCACTGTAGCTGCACAAGTCCTGGTAGATGCGAGCCATTTGATCAGAGGCCACTTCATCAAACATCTCCAGGTTGGGGTTGTTGCAGTAAGGCTGGGAGCGACGCATGTTCATTTTCTCCAGCAGGTGTTGGCAGTTCACCATGGTGATCTTTCACAGAAAGAGGACAGAGAAATGTGTTTTTTTATTGTCTAAATCATTGAAGCATTAGTGGTCTACTTTCTGTCTACAGTATGTGTGACACATATTTTGATCTGTGAGGTCTTACCTGTACAATGATCAGTTTGTTCTTGGCACTGCTTTGATCATTGAGCTCCTCTCCGAAGCACAGAGTAACTGTTGGATCAGGAGCAGGGATCTGGCCCTCCTGGTGCAGCTGGAGAGCTGGAACACACAAATGAAGACAATCAGTGTAAATTAAATTATATAATAAAATGAATATGAAAGTGTTCTGAATAAGAATAAAAGAGCCTCACCCTGATAAAACCTTCCTGTGTCAAAAATCTTGACCACAGCATCCCTCTCGAGTTTACCAGGCATGGGGCTGAATTGTGGGCCCACTTCTCCCAGCCCACTCCAGAAGACGCGGCTCTGGCACAGCCTTTAATAAAGATGCCCTCTTGGTTTGCACGGACCAGCACACCTCTCTCCAGGTGGCCCAGAAGCTTGCGTGTGACATAGCGCTGCCGGTCATAGTCAATAAGCTCAGCTGGGGGGAAATGAACGCTCTGCATGCTGTCAGAACTGTAGAGGGCGCCACGACCCACATGATGCTGTGGGGAAATCCTGCAGCCTTCAGGATGAGTTACCAGGGTGGTGTACATCAGCTTTCCTCCATAGTAGAAGCTGATCATCATTTGGGCTGAAGCTAGAGAAAGGAAACACAAAAAATGTGATGCACACATTCTGCCTGTTGTAAAGTATTTGTGACAATATTACTGCCAGAGCTTCACTAATTATCTGTTGATTATCTGTTATAACACCTTTGTGAATAAGAAATAAATACCTGATGTGTGAGCGCCTGATGGCAACGAGTCCTGATGCAGTGGGAAAGCTGTGAATAAACAAGAGTCAGATTAAGGTCCTTTTTTTAACACAGTGGACACAACCACAGTATGTCAGTACTTTGCTGCATCATCAGAAATACAATTTCTCTAGCACGATCTGACAAAGAAATAATCACTTTAGTCAGCAAAATTCAACAGGATGTTAGTCAATTCTTCCATTGCAGAATTCAACAGACCAGCAAATAGCTTCTACAGCACCCACAGCTTCACTAATGGAGCTTTCCACTGTGGTTAATTTTAAAGGAATTAAAGCTCATGTTTCATGTCACTGAAATAAGAAGGCTGATAATAAAGCCTTAAACTGGACGGCTGCAACACTGTTGCACTGACAAGGTTGTCTTACCAGTAATGCTCCCCTGGGACCAGTACTCTGGACTGGCCTGAATGTTGCAGCCTTCCTCCTGCAAAAAAAGACAACCATTAGCTGAGCACCTTTGTACACAGCTGTGAAAATGGTGCACATGTTTAGTGAGAGGTGAGTTAGAGAGAGAAAGTAACACAAAGGCTAAGTGTTAATAAAGACAAAGTGCATGTAGAATCAGATGTGGGGGTGGCGGTGGAATAAAACTGAAAAAAATGAACTGAAATGTAGCCTCACCTCTTTAATGAGTTCCTCTATTTCTGCAGGGCTGCAGTCCATGTCGGTGATATCACCAGAGCTGGTGGTAGCTGCCATGGGCAGCACTGAGCCTTTACCATCTGTGAGTGAAAGAAGATCATGGCTGAGTAAACATGTGAACTGAGGGGTTTTGCCTGCTGAACTTATTCAGTATTCATGATATACAGTTTCAGTGAACAACTGCACACAGACTCACGCTTTTGTTCTTCCTCGGGTACAATGCGATACACTTTATAGGGCTCAGAGATGTCCAGCTGTGACCTCTCTGTCACCTCCTCGAAATCAGGGCTTTTATTCAGGGCACAGCGGAGTCTGGTCTTCCATGTGGCAGGTTCAGCCTTGTCCCCCTCCTTAAACTTGCCTTTGAATACAGCCCATGCCTGCAGTGCCAAAAGATGGTGTATTGTTTGATTACAGCTGAATGCTTTAAAAGGAAAAATTAAAAAATTAAAAGAGTTTATTTGAATTTGAATATTCAGACTGCAGCTTGGTTACAGGAGCATGTTTCTCTCCAGCTCTAAAGCTGACACAATATTTTACTACTTTTAAAAGCAATTCTTATTTCACTGATGGTTACAGTTTTCACTGAAAATTGGAATATTACATTATGTTTGCTGAAGTAATTACAGTTAGCGGTGCTAACTTGGACTTTTCGACTCCCTTTAAAGTCAAAGGCGCTCTAGAAATCCCCACAGACCCACTTTTGTGCTTTTACGCACAGCCTTCTAATGATGGTCAGACGGTCCTTTCAAACCTTGAAAATGGATGCGTCTACTTCTTGGTTGTAATCCTGTTTCCCCGCGTGTTTCCATGGAATTCGAAACATGGTGTGGCTTTCATCCTCCCACTGCAGTCCAGAGTACTGCGCACTTTGGATCTGCTCCATCAGCCACTGCTTCAGCCTCCGACCACCGAGTTTGACATCTTGATGGACAAAAACTTTCTTTGATTGTCGTCTTATACCTATAGTAGGGGAATACCATAACAAATATTAATTTTGATGTCTATATTATTTAAATAAATTCTCCTAATTAAAGTCAGAGGTCATGAATCTAAAACTTTCCCGGAGAAAAAGGAAAAGCACTTACAGCTTGGAAAGCAGCTGAGCTCCGGGCCGTGTGTGTGGTGTTGATCGAACGCTCCCTGTCAGATTTGATCAGCTGAGTTCTGCCTAACTCTCGCCTAAAGTTTATTATGCTCCCTGTCATGAATGAAATAGCTGAGGCAGGTTTTAAAACGTTGGCCCCGCTCCGACCAATGAGAGGGTTGAAGCTTCAGTAGGACCGCCCATTCCGGAAGAGCTGTTCTCTTAACTGTGGGCATTTACAAGAAATGGCCTGACACAGGCTATGGTTGTAAAGCGGCGGCCCACGCTAAAAGCTTTGCGGACGTGGAATACTGAAACCCTTCGAGTCACAAGCCTACCTTGTGCTGTGGGGGATTTTTGAGCTCCAGACCCTTCCACACCCACTCATCATCCCCACGAGAAGCCACAGAAAGCTGCAGGTAGCGCTGCCCGTGAGGAAACAGTGATCCATTCTCACACGGTCCCGTCTCCTGGGAGAAACCAGCCGGGTCTGATACCAGCATCATGCAATAAAACATACTGAAATATTAACTGGAGTTTGTGAAACAGTACATTTGTCACATTGGCTTTATTAAGAGAGTTCCCATAATTTCATTCAGGCTGGCAAACAATCTTCACTCCATTAAAAATAAGAGTATACTAACTTTATGGTAACTGCAGTATTCCAGCATTACCTTCGCTTCTCTGAACGTCCTACCAGGAACTAATATAACAAAACATACCGATACACTGATCTAAGAAAGTAAACATACCGGTTCTCTCTCTCGCTCTGATTCTCTCTTATTTTTTCAAATAACCACATAAAGATGCTAGAGATATTATCCCCACTATTCATTAAAATTCAGCTTCAGGTATCAGCCCCCGCTGACTTGGCCCCCTTACAGGATTCATGAATGAATTCCCAGGAAACAAGCTGAGCTTCCAAGGAAGGCAATGTGGGAACACACACACACACACACAAGTTGGTGTGTGTGCATAATAAAGTGAAGATTTTAGTATATGGTACATTGACATGTATGTAGACTTTTGTCTGTTTCATTTGTTGTCATTTTTTAATGTAAAAACAGTAACAACAGTCTCCTGCTGTCGTTATTATAAAGGGAAAGATTAATATGCTTCATATGGATGTTACCTGAGCCTCTAATTAAAAGCTACTGAGCTACTCTATGCTGTAACTTATATAATCCCCTTTTTTTAATTCACTTAAACAGCTAAGTGTGTATTAATGCTTATCGTCCACACATGAACACATACAATGGTGTTGATAGTACAGATTTATTAGCAATTCATCTTTTTTTGTCAACCATTGCATTTTATTATAAAACACAAACAAAATACATCATAAATACACAACTGAGACAATTAACTGCATCCATGAATATATAACAGAAAAAATCCCTAAAAATCTGCATTGTTATGATAAAAAGGTAAATAAGAGCTTCAATAGAATCAGGAAGACTTCAGCGTTTGGACTTGATGTTTAGTTTGTGTAGCTTCCCATTGTATCCTGCTTGGTATTACTTGAAGGAACATTTTGCCATTTCACAAGTCGGATACGTTTGTAGCAGACTGTTTTTGCAATTCTAATTAAATGAACAAACGGCAAGAAGGTATATATTCATGCTGTTTACTCCATAGGCAGTGATGTGCAACAGTAATGTATTCAAAGTGGCTATAGTATATCACTCAATGATGTCATGTCAATGTCTTGTCTGTGCCATATTACAATATTTAAAGGCAAAATGTTCACTTAAGTATTAATCAGACATGTCTTTAAGGCTACTGAACTGAACTTTGCAGGTGCAAGGAATCCATGTGGGAATAAAGTGTACGCATCATGGCTAAGGTGCGGAGGTGTTTAGAGTAAGGCGTCTGTGAGCACCTGTTGTGGCTGTAGACAGCATGGCAGGTACTGGTAGTGGATACGAGTCTGTAACACAATTCTAAATCAACCTCCACTGCCTAAAGATGGTGAGACAGATGCAAATAAAGTTATAAAAGTACAAGTGCCCATTTATCCTATGCTATTCTCACCCTATGCTTTTATAGTTGGCCTAAAGTTGAACACAGCTTGGGGTTGATTTGAAATGAGTACAGAATACAAGGTGCTGCCATTTGCAGACAGTACTGGGCACTACTTTGGCATGACCAGAGAACTGTGTTTCAGGTGCTGCTTTCAGGATTATCAGCATTGGATGGAAGACCACTGATGCCTATTCCCCGACTGATCCAGCGCTGATCTGCTCCTGTCCTCTGGCTCTCCTGTTGCTCTGTATACTGGCTCAGCAGGGCTCCCACCTGCTCCTGGTCATTGAATGGACTGGGACGGAAACTGGATCGTAACCACGCTCGATACTGAGAACAGGAGATGAAACAAAAATCCTCACTGACCACATTGTGTGGGAAATTAATAGGGTTAGGTTCATATCAAGTCCAACGCTAAATACCATACAACCTGCTAAACTGGCAGGCAAACTGTTAGATGATGTCATCTGTACTTGATGATTTGTGTTGTTTGCACCAGGTGCCAGACAGTGAAAAGAGAAATCCAGCTAATTTTAATTATAACACATTCACACTTATAGTCTAATACCTCAGTACAGCTGTTTCATGTGCAGTCTCATTTTCCCCATAAAGCTCATCTGTTGTTACAGGAGGAATACGAAAGTGTCATTTAGCAGCGGGCTAAGGATTTTTTTTTTGCAATAATTGCAATAAATTTGTGTTTAATAGTAGTTATTAAAAAAACATTAATATAATATATTTTGCCCCTGGAATCAACAGTTGTGCAGCCTCTGTATTATGTATATAGTAGTAGTAGTAGTAGTAGTATAATAGTTAAAACTAATTCTACCATTGGTTTAAAACCTGCAGAAGGAGTTGCAATATCCAAAATGATGTCCAGGAATTATTCAGTTATTCTGTGCAATACCATTTCTTCTGTGAAATATAATGAAGTGAAAGTGCATTTGAAAGTAATACATTCATCTTCCTAAAATTACTATTCTCATATTCATACACAAGAAAAAAGAAACAGCACAGGACTGACTCACAACATCAAACACAG
Organism: Parambassis ranga; assembly: GCF_900634625.1. Lineage (NCBI taxonomy): Eukaryota > Metazoa > Chordata > Actinopteri > Ambassidae > Parambassis > Parambassis ranga. The sequence continues at coordinate 15,024,932 of NC_041024.1, read as the reverse complement.
CTGTAAAATAAATAAATAAATAAATAAATAAATAAATAAATAAAAAGCACAGATAAGGATAAAAGATCAGTAAGTGGACTTATTGCCAAATGTTGCACAAGCCCTGCTGTCAACTGTCATTGTGTCATCTTGAAAAAGAATTGAATATCATCACAAGCCACAAAGTGCTTTCAAGTGTTGCACATGCCAGACAAAAATGAAAGCATAATTGCCAATACAATCAGAAAACCTCCTCCAAATCTGTTCAAGTGCTCACATCACAGCTGAGATACAAGCTTCATTTTAGGTACATAGTAAATTATCACCAAGTCCAATCTTGGCAGGAAGAAAGAAATGATTAAACATAACCAAATCTCTGCTGTACAGGTATATATGATGTAGCCTATAATGTTACTGCATCATCAACCACTGTCTTAAACATGGATCCAATGTTATCGCTAATAAACAATCCAGTAATCTACTGCTCTCTGTAGCAGGGGACTTTAGTACTGGTGAGTCAAGCAGCAACATAACTTATAGATTGCCCTTTGACACTTTGACTTTTACTACTCGGATGTATCGGTGGGGCTGGTCTCTCTTTCAGGCCTTCTTCCCAGGAGCATGCTTTGGTACCTGTTGGTCTTATGCAGAGTGTCTACAGAGAATGAGGAAATCTCCTATTTTATTCGCTTTGCACCTGCCTGCTATCATATATACATTTCAGTGTAACTTACATGCCTTGTTACTATGGTACTGTGACCATTATACAATAAGCAACACAGCTGTCTTACATTCTTCACTTTCTATCTGAGAAAGATGTGGGAAAATAGTCTTACAGAAAACCCATTTCCCCTTAAATCCTCGAAATCAGTGCGGTGTCTACAAACAATGAGCCACTTTTTCAGTCATGTTATGTTGCAAGATGCTGACAGTAATGCTAGACACGTGATGAGCAGTACCAAACTAATGCAATCCCAGCAAACCCCCTGCAGTTCCCCTTCTCTGTGGAGCTACTGTTCCACTGGTCAGTGCTGATGGAATGGAATCGCACCGTAAATGAATTCACTGAATAAACTGTATGAAGCAATGTGTTCAAGGCTTGGACCAGTCATTTGTGTGTTTACATTCTGCCAATATTAAAAGGCTGCAGAGAAGATATTTAAGTCTTTTTTTATCTGTCACACATTTTCAGGATTAGAATTGCTTTCTCTAAATTCGGTGTATGCTTAACTAATTAACTGTTATGTAGTTTCGTTTCCTGCTCTAGCTGAGAATCTATGTCAGTTAGGAACCTTAAATTATAAAATACATCATCTGGCCATTATCAAATATATAATAAAGACATAAAACATAACATTATGAAATGGCAAGAGGACAGTTGACAAGTAACCACAGACTGCATGTGTAGTGCGACGGTTCTGTGTGTCATATCCTGTGAGTGCCTGTACATAGGGCTTTCAATCACAAACAAAAGCGTGTAACACTCACTAGTATGAAAATGCAATTTTAAACTTAAAAACATCAGGATACAAACAATAGGCCTGGTTGGTTTCTGAGTGTTTATCATTTACCTCTGACACTTGAGTAGTCTGGTACTCCTGCAGCTGCTGTTGGAACCCATAGTTTGGGCCCACAAAGGAGCGGACAGCCTTGACTGCAGACAGACACTCCTCCCAGCTGTAGTGGGTCACAGTCATCAGGTAGGCCACTACCATGGTAGTGCTACGGGACACACCTGCAAGGCTACAGTAACACAAAGCACAGGAAGTCATCATGCAGCAGAGAGCATATAGTATATGAATGGTGCTTTATACACTAGAAGCATGGAGCAGCTACATAATCTGTGCACCTGAGTGTGCCTCTTCAGGTATAATTATGCCTACTACTACATGACTAGACAGTAAACACGAGTCCCTCTGCTTTCACAAGGGAGACACAAAAACTTACCAATGAACTAGACAAGCTCCACCATTCAGGCGACATTCGTGGATGAAGCCAATACACTCTTTGAAATGCTGTAATCTGGAGAGAAAGCAAACAAAACACAATGCAGATGACTATTATATTACATCACACACTTCTGGGAAACTTCCCAGTATGGGATGAATAAAGTATTTCTATTTCCTGTTGTATGCAACCAACAATAACATAATAACACTCCTCAAGGACAACTTAAGCTTACTTTTACTAAGGTAGAGTGTTCAAAACTAAAAATGGAATACTAATAACAGGATATGAAAATGAACACCTTGAACTGAAACTCCTGCATTGAGACCCTCACCTTATGTTTTCAATACATTTCTAACACTGCGAATACAAACTGATTCTGACTGCACACACTGCAGGTTACTCTCAAATATGGTTCCAGAATGAGTAAGGTAGTTTAGTAGATTGTTGTCATTTCTAAGATGATAATCCGGATTTTTCCTTTTTAATCTAGTTGTCATGTGAGAAAAAAAAGGTTGGGTCTGCTCAAACTGAGAGTCTGTGGTAGACCAGAACACCAGACAGCCAGGACAGACAAGGGAAGTAACTGTCTTCATTTTTGTCTATCTGCAAAATGACATCAATTCCAGCTTTGATTTATTCTGTGTCTAAAATGATCAATAAGCTTGTGGTAAGATGTTACATACAAAAAACAGACACCAGTTTCTTAGTGTACAGGATGTGAAATAAAATGACAAATGAGAACAATACATGTAGGATAATGAAGCACAACTGCTCCCCAAATATCCTTCTTATTCACTGTCAGGAACACTGATGGTGGCTTTGCATAATCAAGAAGTGCATGGCTGACAGCTCTGTCTCCTGAGGAGCAGATGCTGGTTACTCAACAGCAGACAGAATAACAGACTGGGGGCTAAAATAGATTGACTGTCACTTTTCTTTTTTCCTCCTTCCTGAGGTCCAAACTCTTCTTTAAAGATGTCTCCTCAGCACTTTGTTCTGTCTCCCTAGCACAGTGATTTCCGGCAATCTTGTTTAATATGCAGAAATTAACTTGTGACAAGGTTTGAGGTTTTAACCTGCTGAATATGTAGAACTAAAACTGAAACAAATACGCTGTCAAATGGCATACTGTACATTTAAATGCCAAAAAACTATTTTTTATAACAATAAACATACCACCACACTGTATGTCTAAACACCACGAGGCAGAAAGGCACATCTCATTTG